>NC_081841.1:171732162-172012576 GCF_963259705.1 Myotis daubentonii
ATTAGTATAGGATATATATATATATATATATATATATATATATATATATATATATGTGTGTGTGTGTGTGTGTGTGTGTGTTTTAGAGAGAGAGGAAGTCAGAAGAAGAGAGAGAAAAAAACATTGATCAGTTGCTTCCCACACATGCCCAGCCCTGGGACTAAACCCACAACCTAGGTATGTGTGCTGACTGGGAATCAAACCAGTGACCTTTTTGTGCATGGGACAATGCTCCAACCCATTTAGTCACACAGCCCAGGATGACAAAAACATTCTAAATGTAACATTAGCAAATGAAAAACAAAATACTACAATACAATTTCACGATCAAATGTTTATTCATGTAAGCTTAATTTACAATTATGAGATTTAAATAACAAATTAAAATATGTTAACTAATAGAGAAAATCTATTAGGTACTATTAAACCCTGCCTCACATCAAAGCCAAAATTCAAAAACTCAATGGATTAAAGTGTTTAATGTGACAGGTAAATTTTTAATAACTTCAGAAGAATGTTCAGGAAAACATAACACCTATGGGACATAAAATGTCTTAAAGAAGACATAATGATAATCTTCATGATAAAGGTCAATAAATACAACTACATGAAAATAAAAATTATCTAACAAACATATCATGAAGAAATTAAAGGTTAGTTGCATGTGGGAGAAGATATTTGCAACATAACTAACAAAGAATTATTTTTCAGAAAAAAAAATCTTAAAAACAAATTAAAATGAGAAAAAGGCATAATTGACAAATGGGAAAATACATTAATAGTTCACAACAGTGGAAATATTAAATGAAAATTTACAGGCCAATTTTTAAAAATGTGAACAGCATAATTTGTGTTCATACACCAAAATTCAAGCATATTTCTTTAAAGAAACTGATCCAAGATCGAGTTGAATCCAGCAGCCACCCACTGCTTATAATTGGTTGCATAGGGTATGCAATAAACTTCTTTATCAGGCATTAGGAGATAAAGTGGTATAAATCTGTGTGGATAACTAGGATTCTGGATTTTGCATTCTAAAAGGAGGTAGGTATTATAAAACAAACTGGAGAGAATGTGGGGGGAAAAGGTATGTACAGTCACAACATTGGCAATGACTGAGACCAAAGCTATAATTGGTTCTGACATACAGAGGGCTCCAAGCAATGTAGTAAATTGCTTAAGATGACAACTAGTAATTCACAGGGTCAGGATTCTAAATCAAATCTATGCAACAGTAGAGACTTTGCTATTTCATATGAGATACCATTAGAAGACAGGAATCTGATTCTGATTTTGCTATTTTTTGACATGGCCTCACTTAAAGACACAGATTTAGAAGGCTTCACTTTTTAATATTTCCAAAACAGAATGTTTGACAAGTTAGACAGCACGCATATATCTCATTAGCTCCTGGCAAATGTCAGATTCATTTACACATTCAGAGAGTTGATGCATTTCTGGATATTTTCATATAAGTAACTATTTTCTACCTAATTTTATTACACCTGGAAAGTTCTGTGTGTGTATAATTTCAGAAAATGTGTATGAATGTGTGGTAAGTAATACGTGAATATATGATATATTTATGAATACATAAAGAGTAATATATAGTGCTTCTCTATCTACTCTATATGCTACATACTAAACATTCTTTACTATATAATATATTTATAATCTATACTACTATACTCTCTCTATACTTTATACCATATTATATTTTCTATATACTATTATTTATATTCTATTTTTCTGACAGTTGGAAGAGATACCCAGGATAAGGTTTCATGACTATAAATCTGCATCCTCTTATAATTATGATCAGTATCTCACTTCCTAAGCATGTGAGAAACTGTGATAAAATGACAATGTTATAAATTAGTTATCTCGACAAAATCCATCTGTCTCTTATTCACTCTAAAGATGATTAAGTTGCTTTTTTATCATAACTCTATTTACCTACTCACTTAAAAAAAAGCAGCAATAAACTCATAGACAAAAACTAAATTGCTAACAAAAATGCAAGAGCTCAAATTAGATGGAAGATTATCTCATGCAATTGAACAACTTAAATGCCCCCAGGGCCTAGGAAGTCAGTAGCTTTGCTTTGTGGTGTTTCTTTGGTGTGGAGAGCGGCGATCAGACAGGATCAAGCCTCAGACTGACTTGTGGCAAAGCCACATACAAGTCCTAGCTTGGAGATCAAAGCCCTCCCAGCACAAGTATAGCCAAAGGCTATGTTTGTATGTAAGCTTGACCTTTTAGTCTGACCCTGCAGTCCTAGGTAGCTAAGGGATGTCGGCTGCGGGAGGTGCAGCAAGTGCTCCCAAAACAAAGCTTGATAGAGTTCAGAGAATGGCAACATCAGGAAAGAAGCAGATGTGAAACTTGCAAGAACATTGTAAACATCTTGCCCTTATTTTGCTTTGTGTGATCTGACTATAAAATAAAAATCCTACTTACAGGCAGGGTCACTATTTTCTCATCCAGGCACAGGGATCCACCTGGCCCCAACTGTATTCTCTTGTCTATCTTCTTTAATCCTTCACTGCCCCTCCTCAGGTTCACCACTAGCCGTGCTGGACACGATTCCCTTCGGGGCGTTTGTTTTCTTCCCATTTCATGCTCCGTCATTCCCACAGATGTTGTCTTCATCAGTATGGTTGATGTTACATTTCCACCACATGCACATTTCAGTTATGCAAATGATAAAGGAGAGGAAGACCAAGATAAGAAATCTTCTTTTAAGCAAATGACCGCCCATTTTTGTTCATATTTAACTGGTAAAAACTTATGTACAGAGCTGTACATGGCTATAAGTGTGAGGAAGAGAAAAGCAGTTCACAGCTGTGCAACCTTGGGCCCAGAAGAAGAGGGGAATGTATTCTGAGGTAAAACTAGCAGACTGCCAAAGTCTTTCTTTCCTATGGCCACCAATTATCTGAGCACACTCTTTTCCCAGCAAATTGAACTCAATTTCTCCCCAAAGGAGGAAACCCAAGATTCTGTCCTATTGCCACATTAGCTCCAAGTCCAGGAAACTGTGACTAGTGGGCATGCCTATCCATATGTTAATTTATGGATACTGCAATATGGCTCTTTACAAATGAATAGAAAAATGATCTGCCTTCTATACCCACCTTCACCTTACACAGATACATTAGGGTTTGCCTAACATTTATGACTCAGAAGCAAAAATAAAATAGGAGGCTTACATAACATGTACTTAAATATTTAAAAATATAAATCATAAATCAAGCAAGTGGGTTGTTACATACAATACTTTCTGCCTACTTTGACAAATTCATTATTCTCAGATTCTTTGTTTTTCATCTCAGAATGTGGCAACAACAGGGAGAAATATTCCATGCTCCCAATCCCCAGCCATGGCTCTTTCTTCTCTTCAGATCCTTTTTTTTTTATGGTCAATTGTATGACACTTCAGCCTGCAAGTCCAAACTAAATTCACACCTCCCATGATCAGCTGCCCCTTAGCTGGTTCTTAGGCTAAAACTAAGGCCACTAGTGGAATTGGCCATACTCAGGAGGGTAAAAATAAGTCTGTGACAAACCAGGAAGCCAATGTGTGGCTGTTTGGACAGGGCATTCTGGAGTCCTGGGTATCATCAGGAGCATGGCTTAGAAGTGGAGTATGGGCTTCAGCTGGGCATAGTGCCACCTGACTTGCAGAATCTCACCTTGACCACTGGAGCAAGGCTAAGGAGGGAAGGAGTTGGGCCTGCCAAAGTGTGGAGCCAAAAGAGTAGCCCTCTTGCCTGAGTGTAAAGTTGTTAATGGGAATAATATGTGATAGCAGAGACAGGACAAAATAATTACAATTAAAAAATTCATTCAGAAAATAGAAACAAGTCAGGCGGTCCATTATAATGATTAAATCCTGGGCAGAAATGATAAAGCCTGGCTTTGTTGAAAGTTGAAAAAATTCATTAGTTAGATTCATTCTGATTTGCGAGGAAAAGCATCTTGTCTTTAGTCTTCCTTGGCACTTGGCATTGTCTCCTTCCAGGATGTTCTTGGTTATGTCCATAATCTTCTGTGGCTACCTCTGAAGAAAGAGTACACATTCTCCTTCAAAATTGTATAGTTCCACAAATTACTTCTTGCAGTTGCGGTCTTAAGAGCCTGAGAATTGTTTGTGGGACAATCAGATTTCTGTAGGCCAGCCTTGTGATTTCTTTGTTATTACTCTTTCAGAAATGGATTAGGCTCTTCGTCTATCTGCTTCCATTCAGTACCAGTGTGAGAACAAATCACAGTATTCTTGTTCTTAAATCTGACCAGATTTTCTTCTGTGTGCCCATTCTCCCTAACTCATTTTAATGGAGGTAACTTAAAAATATTTGATAAATATTCTGAATGACATTTTTATCTTCCTGTTGTTGAGGAATACAAAATGAGTTAGAATTTCCTACCCTTCAAAGACATATTTCTGGACTTTCCCTTTCACCTTGTTTTGAAAGTAAGTGAAAACTTGCCTGAGGTTATCTCTTTATTGTAATAAGTTGCATAAAGCAGCAAGAATCAGGCAATATACATTCACATTACAGCTCTTTACAACTTCCCCAGAGTTACAGGCTCAACAGCCATATGCTCTGTTTTAGAGACGCTCAAAGACAACAGTTTACCAACTATGATGACATAACAAAGGTTACCAGCTTTCCAATGTTTATGGGTCCATATTTCCAGACCACTAATCTGATGTCACCTAGTTTAGGTTCCTGTTAAAGCAATCCACTTGAGATATTAATGTCTGTTTTATTTTGACTAAAGTTTAAGCTGCAATAGCAAGAAGCCCCCAAATATAATTGCAAAAATAAAAGAACTACAATCTCTAGGGTTGCCAACAGCTGGGTGCAGCTATATGCCCAGGAAGACCCTGGGAGTGTACTTGGGATAAACAATTAACATAGCCACTGCAACTTCAAAAACTGAAATGCCACTTCTAGGAATATATCCTAAGAATCCTGAAACACCAATTAGAAAGAATATATGCACCCCTATGTACATAGCAGCCCAATTTCCAATAGTTAAAATTTGGAAACAGCGTAAGTGCTCATCAGCTGATGAGTGGATAAAGAAACTGATTTACACAATGGAATACTATGTAATGGTAAAAATATAAGGAACTCTTACCATTTGCAACAGCATGGATGGACCTAGAGAGTATTATGCTAAGCGAAATAAGCCAGTAAGAGAAAGACAAGTATCACACAATCTCACTTATATGTGGAATCTAATGAACAAAATAAACTGATAAACAAAATGGATCCTGAGACATAGAACCATGAACAGACTGATGAATTTCAGAGGGAAAGTGGGGGTGAGGGGAGGGAAGGAGATATTAACTGGGAAATTATATGCATACTAGGGGCCTGGTGCACAAAATTCGTGCACTGGGTGTGTGTGTGGGGGGGGAGTGTCCCTCAGCCCAGCCTGCCCCCTCTCACATACTGGGAGCCCTCAGGCTTTGACCCCCCCAGTGATGGGGGGAAATGAGGGTCCCCTGCTGGGCGGGAGAGCGGGTTGGGGGCGAGTCGCCCTGCCGGCCCGAGTGATCGGGTCCGGGCGACCGCTGGCACTCACGCCCCCAACCCACTCTCGTGGGTTGGCGGCATGAGTGCGGGCGGACGCTGCAGCCACCCTGCTGGCCCCGCGTGATCGGGTCCCGGGCAACCGCCGCAGCCGCCCCGCCAGCTCGCGTCCGGGTTTGCCGGCCGGATCGAGTCCCGGGCGACCGCTGGCACTCACGCCCCCTACCCACTCTCACGGGTTGGTAGCGTGAGTGTGGGCGGATGCCGCAGCCACCTCGCCGGCCCGCGTCCGGGTCTACTGGCGGGATCAGGTCTCGGGCGACTGCTGGCACTCACACCCCCAACCCGCTCTCTGATGGCGCTGCACCATCCTGCCTGCAATATGCAAATTAGCCGCCATCTTTTTTGGCGGTTAACTGCCATCTTAGTTGGCAGTTAATTTGCATATCTCACTGATTAGCCAATGAAAAAGGTATCGGTCATACGCCAATTACCATTTTTCTCTTTTATTAGTATAGGATATGCATAGCCCATGGACATAGCCAATAGTGTGGCAAAGGCTTGGGAGGGGTGGGTGCTGGGAGGAGGAGGCCAATGATGGTGGGGGGGGGGGGGGGGAGAAACAAAGTAGACATCTGTAATACTTTCAACAATAAAGATAAAATAAACACATGAATTAATAAATTACTTAATTTAAATATTGAAATGCCACTGTCACTCCAAAGAGTATTCTATAAATGTCAATATGGTCATCTAATGATTAAGTCGATAATATCCTTTTTCCCAAATACCTTCCCCTAAACTCCTTTTGCATTCTTTCATTTCTCCTTCTTACAACACCTCAGCATTTGACAATAACTCTCAAACCTTGAACACCTGTTCTTTTTTAATTCTTCAGATATTCAATTATTTAACCCTTTGTCTCTTTTTAACATTTCCCCCCTCATTTTTATAAGCTCTAGATTTCCTTTGCTGTCTACTTTTCGTATTCTATGTTTTATGGTCAGTCTTTAATTTTTATTTCTATGTCCTCAATTTGTCTTCATAGTTCCACTCCCCATTTCTGTCTGTGTGATCTTTCTGCAATATATCCTACTTTTCTAGTTTTACTCCCCACTTCTTCTCCAGTACCAACTGAAGAACACTGACCATTCTTGCTAGTTCAGTCTCTGTATCATTTTTCATGGTATCTTTATTTTGCATAAAATCTTCTTTGTTTTACTATCTCTTTTCGTCAACATTTGACACATTCTTCAATGTTTATGTCAAACACTAAAAATAACATGTCCATAGGAACTCAGTCTTATATGAAGATTCTACCCATACAGCTCTGTATCTTCTTATGGAATTCTTATTTTAATAAGGCCAACCTCCCATAAAATGTACTGTAGGATATTAGGATTTGTCAGACATCACTCCAGGTGCCCTCTCATTTGAGTTACATGCTCCTTTTTCCTGCTTCTATCTCTGGTTGGTGTGCCCATTCAGGGCAAATACTTTCAGAGTCCTTTCAATGTGACATTGACATCTCTGAAAAGACACCAGTGGGGACTTCAAGTTGATCAGGCCAATTTCCTTTATGTCTCTACAATTTTAGTCTCCACAATAGTAATGTACAAGTTTGTTACATGTACAATTTTTGAAGTGGTTAACATAAATCAGAAAAATTAAATAATAGATTCAGAACTGTTCTGAATCGCCTTCATACACCATGAAAATTACATCCAAGTAGACTAACACATCCTATCTAATAATAGACAAACATGATACTTAACCATAGCTCCAACACGCTTCCCATTGGCTAATCAGGGCTATATGCAAATTAACTTCCAACTAAGATGGTGGTTAACCACCAACAAAGATGGCAGTTATTTGCATACTCGCAATGATGGGAGGCGAAAGGGGAAGGATGGAAGACAGTGATCAGAAACCCAGGCGCAGGCAAGAGCCAGGGAGCAGGGCAAAGGTCGGCCCTGGAGGCCACCTTTGCCCTGCCACAAGCCGGTGATCAAAGAAGCCTGGGGTGTGGGGCAGGGAAGCAGACACAGACAGCGACGGTGACCACAGAAGCCAGGTGCGTGGGCAGGGAAGCAGCCTCCGCCAGCTTCCCCGGCCACGGCTTCCCTGCCCTGGACCCGGCTTCTGCGATTGGTGATGCCTATTTTTGCATGACACATAACTGACTGCCCTCCCTGGAAGCACAGAAGAAGAAGCCCCCAGAAGAAGAAGCCGCCCACCTTTGGTCCAGGCGCCAGCGCCTGGGGCTGGCTGCAGGCCAGAAGATGGACAAGCTACCGGCCAGAGGTCCCAGGCTGCAGCCACCCAGAGAAGCTGCCAGCCCTGTGGTCCAGGGTGCCAGCGCTTGTGGCCAGGGAAACAAGTTCCCTCTTCTCCGACTGTAGTCATTACTTCAATATTCCCTTTCTGAATTTCTCTCCTGTGCTGCAACCCAACTCCACTTTTCATCGGAAGGATACGGAACAGAGAGAGCAGTGTTAAAAGCTTACATTTTTAAGCCGGTAAGGTTGGTACTTAGACATATAAATGGAAAACTAGAGTTAAGGTAACAAAGGCTACAAAGGACAGGGACAGCGCATGACCTATTATATCCAGCAATCCATAGGGGACTGAAAACTTTGCAATGATGACGATTACTGAAGATATGAAACAATTAAAATAGTTGACAGGGACAATTCTTCCATCTTTGAAAATATCTACATCAAATCTGTTTAAATAGATTTTCATCTGCATAATATAACACATTCTGACAAGACCAACACCACCACCAATGTGGTCAGTGTTGTGCCGTAAAATGTTTAATAACTGAGCCCCCCCCCCCCGCCGTGCCCCGAGTGCACAAATTTTGTGCACCGGGCTACTAGTATAATATAATTGCCTATGTGGTCAAGCCCCAATTTTAAGGCTTGCTTTTATTTCTTCAGGTTTTCTGTGTTATGTCCAATTTATTCATTTTCTCTTGGGTGAAGTTTCATCATTGGTTTGATTTGTTTATATGCTAGCTCTTTTGTTCAATTTAAAGACTACATTTTTCTTACAGATTTTTTTTCCATTTTACAGAATTTGCAGTATGTCTGATCTTTTATATGATGTCCTTTCCCCTCACAGTCCCTAGTCAATTTTTCACTTTGAACACTTTAAATATGCTTATTTTAAAATCTCTTTCATTGTTCCCTATTATCTCTGGTTCTTTATCAATTATTTAATATATACCATGAAAGTTGTTCACTGTTGTACCTGAGAGCCCTGGAATTAAAACATTCCCTAAAATATACTTTATTTATGCTTTGTAGTTCATATGGATTGTATAAATTTAGACCACTTTTTAAAATTAATTTTTATCTGAAGGTTTTACAACTCATTTGTGTTTTATAAGCATCCTGCTTCCTCATTTTATATCTGAGACATTAGGGTAAAAATCTATAGTTTCATTTTAAAGATGAACCAGCATTTCCTCAATGCTGGTCCAAGGCAAGATGCTCAGTTTCAGTTCCCTATAGCTGAAAGTGAGGCTCTATGGCATAGCCATCTTTCTGACTGGGACTTACTTGCTGATCACCTTTTGATACCCACTGCAGTGTTTACCCTTAACTCCCACTCACAGTTATATATATACTAGAGGCCCGGTGCATGGATTTGTGCACCAATGGAGTCCCTTGTCGTGGCCTGCTCCCTCTCACAATCTGGGATCCCTTGGGGGATGTCAGACTGCTGTTTTCAGCCTGATCCCTGCAGGTCAGGCCAAGGGACCTCACCGGTGCACGAATCCGTGCATCGGGCCTCTAATATGCATATAAGATCTTTGGTTAATCTCTTCCTGCCCTCCCCCATTTCCCTCTGAGATTCATGAGTCTGTTCCATGTTTCCATGTCTGTGCATTGAGTGTCTGCCTCCTGGTGGTCAGTGTGCATCATAGCTACCATTTGAATGGTCGAGTGGTCGAACCGTTGCTTAGGCTTTTATATAGTGGCCCGTTGCACAAAATTCTTGCAAGAGTAGGCCTTCCTTCCCCTGGCTGACGGCACCAGCTTCCCTCTGACTGCCAGCAGGCACCTGGGACCCAGGCTTCTCTCACAGCCCCAGCTTTGTCTGGAAGGTGGTCTGGAAAGACATCCAGCCTAATTAGCATATTACACTTTTATTATAGATATATTTCTAACTTGGACTTATACCACAGATATATAATCTACATATCTTTTAAGTATATAATCTCTTTTTATATGTTTGGAGAAGAGAGAGCAGTTTTAAACATAATTTCACAGTACCATATGGACTTTAAGCCCCAGGCTTTTTAAATACTTTATTTGATTTAATACTCACAGCAATTGGTTTTTTTTTGTTTTTTTTTCTTTTTCTTTTTTTTTTTTAATTAAATCTTTATTGTTCAGATTATTACATTTGTTACTTTTTTTTTTCCCCTCATAACTCCCCTCCTCCCAGTTCCCGCCCCACCCTCCGCCCTCACTCCCCACCCACTGTCCTCATCCATAGGTGCACGATTTTTGTCCAGTCTCTTCCCGAATCTCCCACACCCCTTTCCCCCCCAAGAATAGTCAGTCCATTCCCTTTCTATGTCCCTGATTCTATTATAATCAACAGTTCACTCTGTTCATCAGATTATTTATTCACTTGATTCTTAGATTCACTTATTGATAGATGCATATTTGTTGTTCATAATTTGTATCTTTACCTTTTTCTTCCTCTTCCTCTTCTTAAAGGATACCTTTCAGCATTTCATATAATCCTGGTTTGGTGGTGATGAACTCCTTTAGCTTTTCCTTATCTGTGAAGCTCTTTATCTGACCTTCAATTCTGAATGATAGCTTTGCTGGATAAAGTAATCTTGGTTGTAGGTTCTTGGTATTCATCACTTTGAATATTTCTTGCCACTCCCTTCTGGCCTGCAAAGTTTCTGTTGAGAAATCAGCTGACAGTCGTATGGGTATTCCCTTGTAGGTAACTGAATTTCTTTCTCTTGCTGTTTTTAAGATTCTCTCTTTATCTTTTGCTCTTGGCATTTTAATGATGATGTGTCTTGGTGTGGTCCTCTTTGGATTCCTTTTGTTTGGGGTTCTCCGCGCTTCTTGGACCTGTAAGTCCATTTCTTTCACCAGGTGGGGGAAGTTTTCTGTCATTATTTCTTCAAATAGGTTTTCAATATCTTGCTCTCTCTCATCTTCTGGCACCCCTATAATTCTGATGTTGGTACGCTTGAAGCTGTCCCAGAGGCTCCTTACACTATCCTCGCATTTTTGGATTCTTTTTTCATTTTGCTTTTCTGGTTGGATGTTTTTTGCTTCCTCGCATTTCAAATCATTGACTTGATTCTTGTGCTCCTCTGGTCTGCTGTCGGGCGTCTGTATAATATTCGTTATTTCAGTCCGTGTGTGCTTAATTTCTAGTTGGTTCCCCAATATAAGATCGAGGGTCTTATTAGTTTTTGTGTAGAGCTCATTAAGTTTATCGGCAGCTTCTAAGCAGTTCTTGAGAGACCTTAAAAGTGTGGTTCTGAACTCTATTTCTTCCATTGACAATTTTGTCCTGTTTCTTTGTCTCCGCATTTTGTTATGCTTCCTTGGTGCACCCCCTAGTGGTCTTTGTTCGCAGTCTTATAGATAAATCTTGATTGTTGTAGCTAATTCCAGGGAGGGTTTGACCTCCAGGCCAAGTGGCTATGAGAATCAGCTGTGTCAGTAGTGAGAGAACTTCTGTCCTCTAGGGAGGTGCTAATCTAGCCTTTGCCTGAGGCTATCCGGCAAGTGCCTCTGTGCAGGGCTTGGGCGGGGCGGGTCGCACAGGATCAACAGGGTGGGCCGGAGAGAGCAGTTATGGCGGCTCTCAGTCCTGTCCCCAGGGGCTCTGCCTCTCTGAGTCCCAGCACCCGCTGCAAAGCTCGGAGAGAAAGCTGCACTCGCTCTGACCGAAGCCAGACAGACCCGCTTCTGCCGTTTGAGTCTGGGTCCCTAAAGACTCGCCTGGATCTGGTGCTCAGAGTCTGCGACTCCCTCCCGATTGAAAACGCCAACCGCGCCCTCCGCCACCAGCCCGCTCTGCGCACTCCGCACCTCAGAATTTGACTTCAGCACTGCGCCTCCTCTGAGTGTCCGTGTGCGTTTCTCTTTCCTCCTAGTTGTAGGACTTGCACTCAGCCAGCGTTCCTGTGGTTCTGGGTGATGTCCCTTCCGTTTTTTGGTTTCACTTTTGAAGTAGTTGTTCAAAGCAGCAAACTCCGGCGTTAACCTATGCCGCCATCTTGGTTCTCTCCTCACAGCAATTGTTGATCAAGTATTATTAAATTCTCTTTTATAGATGAAAAAACAAGGCTTAGATTATTGAAACGTGTCCAAATTCACACAGAGCATGATGTTAAACCTAGGTCTTATTAATAAAAAAAAAAGTTCAAGTTTATTATGACAGAAATAGTAAATAGTACGTTTTATGATTGCTTTCTCTTCAGAGCTCTTTAGGAATGCCATATGATGATGATGATTATGATGATAAGAATGACAACAATAATAATAACATAATTTATTCTACAAATATTTGAACACCTGCCATGTGAAAACATTGTTTGAGGTCTGGGGACACAGTGTTTTTAAGAGAAAAAATGAGCACTAAAAATTAAACATACCAGTGGTGCTTTAGTAAACACTGTAATGAGTTGTAAATCAATGCTATTAAGGAGAAAATCAGTGGAGACTAAGAAATTCATAGAAAACTATTTAGGTAGGAAAGTCAAGAAAGCCTTTGAAGAACAAAATAAACAAACAAACAAAACAGAAACCGACTCATAGATACAGAGGTCAGACTGATGGTTGTCAGATGGGAGAGGGTTGAGGAACTGGGTGAAAAAGGTGAAGGGATAAAGATGTACAAATCAGCAGTTACAAAATAGGCATGGGGTTATAAAGTACAGCAAAGGGAATATACTTAATAATGTTAATATCTATGTATGGTGCCCACTGCATGGGTGCCAGACTTCACGGAGGGATCACTTTATAAATTATATAAATGTCTACCCACTATGCTATTCTCAACTGGAACTAATATAAAATAATATTAATTGTCAACTCTAGTTGAAAAATTAAAAAACGTCTTTGAAGAGGCGAAGTAGATGAGATGACTTAGCTATCTGAACTGAAGAGGTTGAGGGATGGGGAAGGTCTTGCTGTCACTGGGAACTACATACCTCGAGCTAGAAGATGATGGCAGGAGACTGGAGAGTCTGCATCAGAGTGAAGTAGGCAGGAAGTGGACCAGAAAGCACCTGGAGCAATAGGTGGAAGACAGAACATGTAAGCTGAGGCAAGGAATTTGGATTTGGGATAATGCAATACAAAAGCCATTAAAATGTTTAAGCAAGGAAGCTAAATATGACCTAAATTATGTTCTGAGAAAACCATGTTTCCTGTTCTATGGAGAATGAATAGGGGAGGAGAAACAATAGGAGTGGCAAGACCAAAGAAGAGATGCTGATACAATTACTTAAGTGAGAAATGAAGCCTGGACTAAGGTGATATCAATAGAGATAGAAAGAAAAGAGCAGATTTGAGTTCTATTTTGAAGATATAGTTGGTAAGACAAGTACTAATATTTTTACAAAGCCAAATTAAATTAAAAAGCATCTCTTTCTCACCCCTCTCTATAAATAATCTCCATTATATCTTTCCTTCTTGCCCCTGGGTAGTGTATTTGGATGCAAAATCATTCTCGGTTACTTTCACGTATTAGAAAACTTATTTTCAATATCAAAATAAAACTGCAACTAAGATTAGTCCTGAAGTTATGACCTGTTATCCAATTTAAGGATGTCCCCTTCTCTGGCTCGAGTCTGCCTGTCCTGAGAATTCGGCTGAGCAGGGGGGAAATAATGCACTCTCATTTCTTGTCTGTCCACTGCTTCTCTCCACCTGACTGTGCTGCCTCTGGCTCCCCTGGAAGGGAAGTGGGGGGAGAGCTGAGACAGAGGGCAGTGAAAGTATAGCCTGCCAGGTGTTTTTGTCACCTATCATTGATGTCATTGATGTCCTCAGGGTGGGAAACACTCAAATGTTATTTGCCCATTAAGAAAGCATCAGCCCTAGCCGGTTTGGCTCAGTGGACAGAGTGTTGGCCTACGGACCAAAGGGTCCCAGGTTCAATTCCAATCAAGGACATGTACCTTGGTTGCAGGCTCCTCCTTGGGCCCAGGGGCCCTGGTCAGGGTTCCTGCAGGAGGCAATCAATCAATGTGTTTCTCTCACATCTTTGTTTCTCTCTCTTTCCCTTTCTCTTCCACTCTCCCTAAAAAATCAATGGGGGAAAAGGGAGAAAAGAAAGAATCAGTCTGAAGTTGAGATGTCAATCTTGTTTTCTAGCATATAACCCCTTCCTATCTCATCCACTGTTTTGAAACTCCCTGAGCAAGTCCTAAAATTAGGAAACATTCACCACCATCATAGAAAACAAAGGGAGGTAAAATGCTGATGATTCTAACAAGTTTTTTTTTAAGTCTCAATCTACTGAAATATTAGTCTTCTCTACACATAGGTAGAAGTGAGTAATGAGCTAAGGATGGCAGGTCTAATTTTAAGACACTTATTTGCAAATACTGAACATATATATATATTAGCATCTTTTTTTAAAAACAATGTTCATTCCTTCCATCTATCTTCTCAGTTTGGAGACTCAATAAAATTATCAGAAAGAGTAAAAAATGTTATTTAATATTATGATTTAATCCTCAAATTAACTTTATAATTTAGGTTAATGTCTCATATCTTTCAAAAGGGAAAAATGACAGACAGGGAGTGTGAGTTACTTATGCATATTTACATACCTACTATGAAGTAAGCAAGTAAGCAAGCACAGAATGAGATTCCTCAGTTATTCTGACAAGAAGATGATAACTCAGAATCCCATAAACTTGAGTTGAAATATTACTGTGATTTCTCTGTAATATGAAGACCTATGTTTAAAAATAAGCTTTATTTGCTTAAAAATCATGGGGTCTCAAAGCAAATGCTTGTTTTACTATGCATATTGCTCATATAAAAATAAAAATTGAACTTATGTGGGATTTTTTACTTATATACTAAGTCTACTTTTCTGCAAAGATAAACTATTCTTGACTTCAGAGATATCCTATTCCATAATCTTACATGTGCTTTCCTCTAAGTAGAATCCAAGAGAAGCAATATTTTCTTAGGCCTTGACAAGTGTATTTAATAATAACCCAAACTATAATTTTATCTGATCCTCAGAAAGGAGAAAATATAATTTAATACTTATCTGATTAAGCATTTGGAGTTCTCCAAAAAAAAAAAAAATCAAGCATTAAAGAAATGATCTTTTATAGAGGTTATCTGTAGCCCAGGTTTATCTAGTATTGGCTTTTTGTTTTCTCTTTTGAAAAGGGGCTGGAATTTAATTCTCAAAGGCTGTATGATGGCCAATATAAGGGGGAAAAAAGGGAAAAAGTAAATCTAGCCATTATACAATCTTTGCCTGTTCACAAGAACGCAATGTTCTGATCTGAAATCCTCACCACCCACTCTCGCATGTCACTAGAAATAAAACGTCTGCTGTAGTGCTAGCGAAATACTTGTTCTGCAAACCAACAATCATATTTTCCAGAAGCCATAGACAAAGAAAAATATAATTTGTACCTTATTTGATCACATGTATCTTATTTTCTTTCAATCACTATCTTATTTAAAAAGGTAAATTTGCACACACTTCAAAGTATTTGTGCCTTGCAGTCCCAGATGATGCACTAAAAGCATCGTTTTCTTTTTTTGTTGTTGAGAATATTTCCTTCTCTCAGTATGTAAATATCCTCATACACACAAAACTAGAAGAAGCTGTATTATAGAAACCAGCCAAGACTCACTGTTAGGTCTGTATAAAATTTCCAGTCCTGCCACTTAACAATCAACACATTAATGACAGAAAATCTTTTAGAGCTGTAATATCTTCATTGTAATATGGAGACAGCAATTGCTATCTCTTGGGTTTACTGTGAGTATAAAAATGATAACATTTTTGAAATTGTTTTGCAAACTATAAAGAATTTGGTATTATTAAAATATTTAAAGAAAGTAAATTGGATATTTTTAATTTTTTTAACTATTTCTGGATACTGAGGTATCATTTTGTGCCCTAAACCAGCAGTGTACTTAATGGTACTTTAGTGGTCTATTTCCAGGGAATAACTTTCACGTGGGTATTATTCAGTTGTATATAATGAAATGTGATATATAATAGAGGATTACACATTTAACTTATCATCTGGGAAATTGGAATTGTCAGTCCCTAAGAAAATAATTAAAACCCATGCTTCCACACAACTATATTGAAATTCATTTCGTGGATAAAAGATACATGTGGGAGGAAAAATGTTAAAATTGCTTTCTCTTTCCTTTATGTCCAAGAATAAAATCTATTTCCTGGAAGAATACAGTGTAATGTGTAAGGAACAACAAAACTGTTGATGCTGTGCTTGAAAATGTTATTTCAGTTGCAATTAGAAAATAAGAGAACATTCTGAAAAATGTTCCAAAAAGTAAGTTCCAAAAATAACAACAAAAAAGCTCTACTTGAAAGTGTGATATTTAGTGAATTACTCATCCAAAGGACCCTCAGCCATTTAAGGTTACATTATTTTATAGAGTTCCCCCAAAATTGAGTTCTCTCAATGACTTACTATCCTTATATTCTTTCATTGCTCCCCAAATGTGTTGTCTTTCTCCCAGGATGGACTATGGATAGCCCAAGGGTGATGGGGTCATGTTGAATTATAAGATGTTTGGCTTTCTCTCCAATTCTACTTCAAGTAACTTAGGCATGGCTACAAAGAAGTGTGCTGGGTTGTCTCTTGATCACCAGTAATTTACTGTAATTTGTAGTATTAAAGAAATTAACATGTAACATAAATTTTTTTTGAATTACATAAGTAATTGATTTGACAATTAAGTTAATTTAGTAAAGAAGCAATTAGTTTTCAATTCTTGGTTTTAAATAAAACCTATAGCTAAATTTAAACAAACTATTGTTTTCTTGCTTACTAGTTTGTTTTTATGCACATTTTGTATTTCAAACCAAGTAACTTTCACTCAAAAGATTTATTGAGTCATCCTGGAAAACCAAATTATATTATAAAGTTTATACCATTTATTCAAGAAATTAAGGATTTCCTGTAGCTGAAACCTTGACATCCACATATCTAGATTTTAAGATTTCATAATGATTACAAGCAGACATTGAACAGTAGAGATCAAACAGATATTCAATTTATAATGGAAGGTGACCCTATTTCATAAGCATTTAACCTCTCCTATTTAATTACTGGATCTTTGTAAAGGCTCTCAGTTTGGAAAGCGAGAATAGTAATTATTTGGCATTACTTAGAGCAGTGATTATTTTCACACTTGTCTTCTGTATTAAAACACACACACACAAATGCAAACTTCTCTCTACAGTACTGTTATCAAGCTACTAACCCACTTTTCTTTACCATCGACATTTTTAAAAAATATATTTTTATTGATTTCAGAGAGGAAGGGAGAGGGAAAGATAGAAAGGTCAATGGTGGGAGATAATCGTTGATTGGCTGCCTACTACACACCCCACCCAAGGGATCGAGCCCAAGACCTGGCAGGTGTCCTGATTAGGAATCCAACAGTGACCTTCTGGTTCATAGGTCAGTGCTCAACCACTGAGTGATGCTGGTTGGGGACCATTGACATTTTTAGCAGCGTCCATTTCCACATCCACACCATAAACAGAAATTGTGATTTTTTGCAATTTTCTTTCCACATTTTCTACTTCAATAGAAATTACCTATTAAAGCTTAACAAATTTGAATTAACAAACTAAGTTCTTTGTCCTCATTCTTTCATTTTCTCTGTACCTTTTTTTGTAGAATTTCTATCTAATTAGACTTCTTCTATGACACAATGTAGAAATTTATTTCATCTTCTCTCATTTTTTTAAGATATCCTCTCAAGAAATGATCAGATTTAGCTAAACATAGATGGTTAAAAATAAAATTTGGAGATGTAGATCACTTTGGGGGCAAATAACCCACTAGAAGAAAAATAAGGAGATTGCAGTTAGCCAAAAGGAAGCTTAGAGTCAGGTTGTTAGTTAGTGAGCAAAAAAGTAAATATTAATTAAGAGAAAGGTCTAAAAGGACAGATGGAGTGCTGATAGCAGAAAATTTTGCTTAATTTCTATCAGACTTCACTTATCCCCATTTAAACAGTTGAATTAATTTTCATGAAACTTTTATAAAGCCTCCCATGTTCTGTTTCCTTTTTTGCCAAAAGTGTGATCATGAAACAGATTTGAAAAAATAAAAATCACACACTGATTTTATGGTTTGGGGAGCTCTATGATAATGGTACATTCGTAATGGTGGTGGGAGGGTGCCAAAAAAGTTTCCAGAAAGTTTTACATTTAAATAGTGTGGACATCTTGTACCAAATGTAAAAATGATGTTACTTTATTAAGTCAACTTCCATGGCATTCTATAATCAAACTTGTTCTTAATACTTTCCTCCCAGGTTATTTCTTTACATTGAAAAGAGCAAGACAGACAACTTGCATATACTGAAATTAAGCAAGGACGCCCTCCTAATTTTGAGGATTTCCCAGGTATGTTCCTTGAAGACTTCTATATTAAAATTTTTGTAGGCAAATTATAGTAACACACATGCTTCAGGTTATTTATATGATTAAATATCAGTTATCTCTGTTATTGGCCAAGAGAAAGTGAGAAATAATAATAAGCCTACATTAAAGAAAAAATACAATTTTTTGAAAAGAAGTAGTCCCTAAATTGAAAAGAAAAAGATGCCTACAATATAACTGAAAAACTTTCAGTTGGAAACTTTCAAAGATAGGTCAAAGAGGGATCTGGGAGAGAAGTATCAACTTAGATGAAAAGAATATAATCCCATGTGTGAAAAGATGAAAGAGTATGCCATTCAAGGGAAGCATACAGTTGAATTCATTTGCTTTTAACATAAAAAAACCACAATTTTTTTTTTCTTCCTAGACATTTATTTTTCTTTTTGGACATGCTCAGATTCCTATTCTTTCTTCTGACACTAAAGTTCTGTGATGATGGTAACCCTGACAATGTCATTAGATTGTTTAGGTCACTGAGCATCTTAGCATTTGGTCTTATGTAAGGTATTTTGCTGAAACTCTTGGAAATATATTTTATGGCTCTCAAAAATCTGCAAATACTTAATAATCCATATGCTATCATCATCTTCCAGTAAAATCTGGTACATTCTCAATATATTCTGAATATTAGCTATAAAAACACATTTTACTGGGTTAAAAACAATTTTTATTAAATTCTTGCAATGAAATCAGAATAAATGCAAATAATAGATCTATTTTTTAACTTTACTACTCCCTTGATACTCATGTTGAGGCATTATCTCTGGGCTTTCATCTCATTAAGACCTTTCACTGTTTAGCCTTCCAGCTTATCCTATCTAATAAAAGAGTAATATGCAAATTGACCATCACTCCAACACAAGATGGCCGCCCTCATGTGGACACAAGATGGCCGCCCCCATGTGGACACAAGATGGCCGCACCCGTGTGGACACAAGATGGCTGCACCCGTGTGGACACATGATGGCCACCCCCATGTGGACACAAGATGGCTGCACCCGTGTGGACAGAAGATGGCTGCACCCGTGTGGACACATGATGGCCACCCCCATGTGGACACAAGATGGACACCCCCATGTGGACACAAGATGGCCGGCAGGGAAGGGCAGTTGTGGGTGATCAGGCCTGCAGGGAAGGACAATTGGGGGCCACCAAACCTGCAGGGGAGGGCAGTTAGGGGTGACCAGGCCTGCAGGGGAGGATGGTTGGGGGGGGACCAGACCTACAGGGGAGGGCAGTTGGGGAAAATGAGGCCAATAAGGGAGGGCAGTTAGAGGCAACCAGGCTAGCAGGGAGGACAGTTAGGGGCGACAAGGCTGGCAGGCAGAGTAGTTAGGAGCAATCAGGCAGGCAGGTGAGTGGTTAGGAGCCAGCAGTCCCGGATTGCGAGAGGGATGTTCGACTGCCGGTTTAGGCTCGATCCCACAGGAATCGGGCCTAAACCGGCAGTCGGACATCCCTCAAGGGGTCCCAGATTGGAGAGGGTGCAAGCTGGGCTGAGGGACACACACACCCCCGTGCACGAATTTCATGCACCAGGCCTCTAGTCTATGTATATTTAATTTCACTGTACCTTTTCTATACAACAATTTACATCTTTAATAAGGCTGTCTATCTTCTTCTAATGCTCTTTCCAACCTCTCAACATATACTATAGCACAGTGGTTCTCAACCTGTGGGTCGTGACCGCTTTGGCGGTTGAAAGACCCATTCACAGGGGTTGCCTAAGACCATCCTGCATACCAGATATTTACATTACGATTCATAACAGTAGCAACATTACAGTTATGAAGTAGCAATGAAAATAATTTTATGGTTGGGTCACAATATGAGGAACTGTATTTAAAGGGCCAGAAGGTTGAGAACCACTGCTATAGCATCTTTTCCTTTAGATTTTTCAGCCCATATTTTTACCCACTCTCCTAAGCTCCTGTATTAAATAATGTTGGCATAACACAGATTTGCTTTTCAAATCATTTCACTTAATAATGATATCAGGATTATCATTATTTTGTTTTTATTTAGCTGATAAGGAAGGTAGAAATAAGAATAAGAAATGCACTTTCTTCAGAAATATTAAATTATTCAAATTAAATTCCAGTAGTTTGTTGAAGAATGTCTGTGACCAGTATATTTGTATCTCTTACTTTACTTTTTTTCAAATGTGATCATATAATATTTCCAACTAGAAACTTATCAAGTACTGGAAATCAGGATTTCCTGCATATAATGATTTTGAATGCACTTTTAAAAATATATATGGTTTTATTGATTTTAGAGAGAGAGGAATAGGGAAATAGAAACATCAATGAGAGAGATTCATGAATCAGCTGCCACTTGCATGCCCTCTACTTGGGATTGAACCTGCAACCTGGGCATGTATTCTGACCAGGAATCAAACTGGTGATGTCTTGGTTCATGGGTTGATGCTCAACCACTGTGCCACACCAGCTGAGCAATTTTGTATATTCTTAATAAACATTCCCTAATGGGATGAACAATAATCTACACTAATAAAAGGGTAATATGCTAATTAGACTGGGAGACCTTCCAGGAGACCTTCTGGACGTTCTTCTGGACAAAGCCATGGTGGCGGGGCTGAGGTAGAGGTGGCTAGAGGCCAAGAGGGGAAGGCAGTTGTGGGTGATCATGCTGGTGAGGGGCGGGGCCACTGGGGGTAAGCAGGCCATCAGTGGGGGTCAGTTGGGGGTGATCAGGATGGGGGGGCAGTTTGGCGTGAGCAGGTCAGCAGGGGGGCAGTTGGGGGCAAGCAGGCCAGTGGGGAGGGAAGGTAGGGGCTAGCAGGCCAGCAGGGGGGCAGTTGGGGGTGATCAGACTGGTGGTGGGGGGCATTTGGGGGCAAGCAGGCTGGTGGAGGGGAGCAGTTGGGGGCAAGGAGGCCAGCATGCAGAGTGGTTAGGGGCAATCAGGCAGGCAGGTGAGTGGTTATGAGGCAGCAGTCCCAGATTGTGAGAGTGATGTCCGACAGCCAGTTTAGGCCCGATCCATGTAAATCGGCAGTAGGACATCTTTCGAAGGGTCCCAGATTAGAGAGGGTGCAGGCCGGGCTGAGAAACAACCCCTCCCCCGTGCACGAATTTCGTGCACCGGGCCACTAGTGTTAATATAATCTGGCACATAAAAATTTAGAATCATTAAGTATTTTGCTCATTTCTTCCAAATTTAGACAGAAATCATTTCACTGTACTTACTTAGTAAATACATATATAGTGCTTTTCAAGTTCCAGGCAATGGGCTAAGTTCAAAGAATATGCATATAAATGTCTATACTAATAAAGGAATATGCAAATTGTCTAGGACACTGTCACAGTAACAGTAACGACTGAACAGCAGGCTGCGTGGGGCAACAAGGTTGGCAGGAGGGTTAGGGAGGGACAACCAAATGACTGACCAGGCCGGCAGCGGGGGCAGTTGGGCTCGACCAAGCCGGCAGGCAGAGGCAGTTAGGGGTGATCAGGCAGGCAGGCAGGTGAGGAGTTAGGAGCCAGGGGTCCCGGATTGTGAGAGGGATGTCCTACTGCTGGTTTAGGCCCAGGGATCGGGCCTAAACTGGTAGTCAGATATTCCCCAAGAGGTCCTGGATTGGAGAGGGTGCAGGCTGCGCTGAGGGGGCCCCCCCTCCCCCATGCACAAATTTCATGCACTGGGCCTGTAGTATGTTATAAATATTTGTTCAGTAATTGTCTATCAGTGCTTCTATAGTGCCATCGGAGGCAATGGAGGAGAAAATACCTGTCCTGCTGGGATCACAGCCTCCTCATATGGAGAGACCCAAAGACAATCCTTCCTGTGCAAATAAATCAGGTTTTCAGATTTCTTAAAATTTGTGTGACACTGAAAGCTCTCTGATATTTTTTTCCATAGCTAACAAGTTACCTGGAAAATATTAGTTTTAAAGTAAATTTTCTGTGAGTATAGGCTTATAATATTGTACTCACAACAACAAAATTTAAAAATCCAGTATTTTAAAAATATTTGTCTTGTTTGCAAACAGAACATGAGCTGGCATAATGTTCTTTATAATTGTGATTTATCTCTCTTACTGTGACTCCTATACTTTTGGGCATTTTATTATGGGGTACTGCCTCAGAATCTATTTAGAGTGCTACATAAAACTTGGTATCTATACTGCAATACCATCTTTTGCATCATGTATATATAAATATAAAAGTAAATATAAGCAATATAAATAAACAATAAAATAAATAATGTTTATAAAAATATAAATGAAATATGATATTGTTTTATTATATATTTATAAAATGTAATATATATACACATAAACTATATATTGCACTTCAAAATCCATGTGGTCTACAGGGACTCAAAATATAAAAATTGGTTTTCTTTGTTTATTAATGAGTCATGGATTACAACCTGCCTAAATAGACCTTTCTTTGAATTTTCTTCAGGCATGGCAACGCTTGATACATCATTTTTTTTTTTTTTTTTTGCTAGTTCACAGCTGTCAGTTTCAAGACCAGGATCAATTGCAAGATGAGCCCAGAAAGCATAAACTATTCTGAGTAGAAGGATGAAAGAAAGCAAAGTTGCAGATATTTTAAAAATTGATTTGTAAGCCAATTGTGGGTCCCTTTAGTGGCACAAACTGAAGTTGTTGATGCACTGACTCCTGTTACTTGAGAAACACAGAGACACTCGGGGAAATGTATTTTCCTTCAGTTCAGTGGACTTCAGTCCAAAGCTGGGGTGTGACTGAACAAAGTGACTTTTTACAGATAGTCATTGTTTTTCCTCATCATCTTTCTTGTCCTTGTTACATTGTCATTGTCCTGACATTTATTCTAGATAAGAAAATGCACCAACTTTTCACTTGACAGTTTATACATTTTATTTTAATATTTTATCTAAAAGTATTTCAGATTTTTAAAAATTAGTCAAATTAAACTACCATTCCATTAGTAAATTTTAATTAATATCATATAATTTCTTTAATAAAATATGTACTTTGAATTGCATTCATAAATCTTTATTCTGAAATTGTATTAATCTAGAAAACATTTGTACTTCCTTTACTGTCCTCATCACTGATAAATTTTAGGAAACTCTCTCTAATGGACCTTGTCTGTGTATAAATTGTCTAGATTACATTCCTGTTTTTATCTTTGTTATATAATAGAATTTAAAGATTTCATTTTCTTTTAGCAAGTTGCAACTATAACTTTTCTTTAAGAAAAAGAGAAAACAGAACTACTCCTTGCGTTCTTTAAAAAAATTAATCTTGAGAATTCAATTTCTTTTACCTCTTAATGTCTTAAGTTTCAATCATCTCTTTCATTTCTACAGGACAAGAACAGCAGTTTCCCTTAAATTGCTAAGTTCTATCTAGTTCAATACATTTTCTACCTTAGGCTTTTCTTGAGCATTCTGTGATTACCAAGTTGTAAAAAAGAATAAAAAGAGACTTTTACTTCTCAGCTGGATGAAAACAATAAGTCATCACTCTCCGGCTTATTGTCAACTTTTAGCCAAGAGTTACAAGCAACCATTGTCTCTTATGATCCAACCAAAAATTTCCAGGGTCAACTAAAACAGCACCTCATTCCCTTTCCATACTTCATCCTACCTAGGCCTGACATTTATCTTTAATCTAAATAATTCCAACCAAATGCAGGAAAACCTGCCAGAGCTTTTGTTTGTTTTTGTTTTAGAGTGATGGATTGTTTGTTTCTTCAGGATTTTTTAGTGGGTGATGACAGTGCAAAATATGATTTGGAAGGTAGAATCTGAAAGCTCATTGACAATTCTCCATATGAAAGCATGTCAAAGAACTAAACTAAACTGTGACCTTCAAAAGGGCAAGAACTGTATCTGAGTATCCAACATTTTGGCAGCACAATTGCTGACAATGCAGAGTATACAAACAATAAATATTTCATCAATGAAAGAAACAGTCCTGGAGAATTTGATCAGATTTTTAAAGGATCTCTGAATTTTGCCATATCCGAAATCATTAGAGAAAATTAGTAATCTGTTTTGGAAAAATAAAGAAAGGGTAAGGAAGAATCCATAGCAGTTTGCAGATGTTTGAAGTTATTTCATGTAAAAGATGAAATGAACTTGTAGCTCTTCAGTTGGGCAGAACTGTGATAAAGGACTAGACATTTTAGAAAACTAAACTTTGGATAAATATGAAGGAATACTTTTCTAAAAAGTAGAAATATTTACAGTATTATAGTTTGCCAAGATATATATATATATATATATATATCAAGCTTTCTAACAGCGAAAGAATAGTCACCAGTTCATGCCTAAGAAAATTTTCCAGGGTTGGTTTCAATTTGAATTAAATAATTTCTAAGGTGAATCTATTGCATTGAGATTTTATAAATAGTTGATACCATATTATAATGTCAAACAAGAAAATGGAATTATTATAATTCACTATACTTTTAAAATCAACAAAGTGATATATTCAATGAAATGAATATTTTGTAGAATATACTATGTTTAAAAATATTTTTTGCCTGGCTCATGTGGTCCAATGGTTAATTATCAACCCATGAACTAGGAGGTCATGGTTTGATTCACAGTTAGGTAGGTTCATGCCTGAATTTCAGGTTCGATCCCCAGTAGGGGCCATGCAAGGGGCAGCCAGTGGATGCTGATGTCTCTTTCTCATCAATGTTTCTCTCACTCTCTCCCCCTTCCTTCCTCTCTCTGAAATCAAGAAAAACATATTTTCAAATATTTTTATAATTTATTTAAAATAATTACCTAGAGTTGGAAAAGCTTCACAGCTGTGAAAATCAATTAGTGAATCCAACTGTATTTACATGGTTAGTAAAAATAAGAAATTTCTTCTCAACAGTGTTTAAACTCAGCAGCAAATTGCAAATCTTTGAGTTTCCTGTCAGTTCTCTCTCTTGCATTTCAGACAAGGGTCCTGACTTAGTCAACATTTCCTCCCACAATGGTGCCTGGACTAATCCATTTGCTAATTGGTTCTTTACATATATTTATGCTTTTAAGCTGGTGACATTCACACACTATTAATGTCCCTTACACTTGAATTAAAAATAATTGACAATAATGCTTGTGTATTCAACTGTACTGAAGACGTTGCAGTAACCTCTTGTCATCATTCTTATCTGTCCTCCTGGAGCTCCTATTTCCACGATATATTTTGTCTTGCCTCTGTCACTCAGAGTTACAATCTGACAGAGCCTTGTTTCAAATTGACAACCTAATTTCAGAGAGATGGTGATAGATTATGACTTTTGTATTTCCAGATCAACTGAATTTTCTTTATCAAAATTCATACAGAAGTTTTGGTGACGCTGGTAGTGATTGTGTCCTTGTCTCAGTGAATCTGCATGAAATATATATCCGTATGCCATGAAACTCAAGCACTTGATATGTGACTTAATTTCAATAATCTGTGAGCAGATGTGGCCTTTGTCAGCCAAAGCATTTTAAGAGCCAGCACCCTGTTCCTATGTCCCTCTGCCACAAGCTTGCGATGTTCTAACCAGAGGCTACTCTGTCAGGCTTGGGTCTAAAGTGAAGATTACATGCAACTACTATTCAGACAGCAGTCAACCCCAGTGAGAGTGGTACTAAAGGAAAATTGTCCTTTGTGGTGATAGGCCACTGAGATTCAAGGGTTGTTTGTTAACCATATATCCTAATATATGCTGATTGATGTTGACACTTTTTCATCCCAGAAGTATGGAAAAAATTACAAATAAACTTTGTCTGGCAATGAAATGAATGTGGAGAAGCAAAGTGGATAGAAGAGATTCTATTTGGATGATCTGAATGGGAAGTCGCGGGGTGAATCCAAAGGAATTCAACTTTAGTTGTGTCCAAAGTAATTTTCAAGCACCTTAATATACAAACTCTAATTATAAATGGAAAACTGGGACTTTATTTGTTAATTTATGTGGTTTTAATCACAGAATAAATTTTGAGAAGAGGAGAACATGTTGCTATAGATAAAGATGTTAGGATGAGGTTTTTTGGCTTCAGGGACAGAAAGGAAGTGACAGCTTTTAAGGACAAGAACAGGAAGAAATAACAGAATTTTGAAATGTTTTGGATGAACAGCCTGGATGTGGGAGAGAAAAAAAAAAGAGTAAGGTTTTATAATGATGCCAAGGTAAAGTGATTGAAAAATGAACATGCCACCAAATGGTGAAAAAAAAAAGAACACAGATAAGGAAACACAGATGAACACAAGAAGAGAGGATGGCAGATAACTTTGCTGGTGTGCAAGCACTTGGAATAATGAGTTTATTACAGTAATTACCATGCAGTTTGTGGTATTAATTTTCTCCCTTGTATATGGAAAGGAAGGCGAGGAAGGCAAGGTCAGTACTTGGTAAGCATTTATTTTGTACAGCAAAATAGCATAGCACTTGAAAGAACTTATGTTCCTATAACAAATTAACTTATGGATAAGTGGAAATATTTTTTAAATTAATGAAATATTAAGAAAATATCAAACTTCATTATTTCTTAAGGCATCATTGCTAATACATTAGTAGGAATTAGATAAATTGAAGGTGTTTAGACTATTGATCTGAATTAACCTGCAAAGTTCCTCCTGTGCATATGATAGTCTATATTCCTATTTGAAGTTAAAGATAAATGTTGCTTCAACAGAGAGATGATGGCCAGAGGAGTAAAATAATAGTCAGAGGGGAAAAAGAGAAAGTCTAGAAGGTCTTTTTTATGATTATGATTTGATGACACTAATACATAAAAAGCAACAAAATACTAAAATACAATTAATACAACCAAAGTAGATGACTCTACATGAAGATAGTTCAATAAATTCATGATAATGCTTCAATTTAAAATTTATTTAAGGGGGACATAATAACTATGCAGCTTCCCTTGCAATTGGTATTCAAAAATAACTGTGATTACTAGTGGAGATAATTGGTTTATCTCTCTGTATTTAAAGCAGACACCCCACAAAATTATAGGAAACTTGTTTGTTCTGCTAAATTCTTAGGTATTAAATGTGGTAGGCATAATTTAAAGTACATATATATTGCACTTTTCTTGTTCTTGCTCTAGCACATGAAAACTATACAATGGTGATATATATATTTTTTCATTTCAGACATATTTACAAGGGCATTGATAAACTAAAAGCTCTATTTCTTTGTCAATGTCCTCAACCACCTCCAACGTTACCTCATGAGAATACTAAACAATGTAAATTCATGTCTTTCTTTATCTGTGAAAATTAAAATTCCATGGGAATTCCACTAGGTCATTAATGTGAATACGAGTAATACAATTCTATGACAATATTTTGGTTTATTTAACGAATTAGTATCTTCTGTGTGTGTGTGTGTGTGTGTGTGTGTGTGTAGTTACAATTTGATACATGCCAAAAAAAAACAAAAAACCCTCCTGTGGTTGATAAACTATTTTGTAAAACTTTATAAATTATGCTTCTATTCCATTTTAAGTCAATTTTTAATTGATAAATTGTAGCTAACACTTGAACTAAACATACTATTATTTAGATCAACAATCAGTAACTTATGACTGACTAATCTAGTTGTCTATATTCTGAAAGATAATATATTAAGACCATTGTAAGTTAGTATAAAATAAACAAAATTTTAAAATTCATATTCTAATTAATAGCAAATAAGTAAAAATGCATATGATAAAGTCAAGAGCCTTATTTCATTTTTGTAGTATTTCCAATTATATGCTATTTCTATTTGGATGACCATGATCACATGACTCATTAATCATATGGACAAATTTTGGGAAAATTATTTTGTTTCTAATGAGGATATATATCAGATGTTTAAGTAGGTCTTAATAATAAATGCAAACTCATATTTGGCAAATATTCAACATCTTATTTGACTTAAATTAAAAAAAAGGAGACTGGGAGATCATAATAGTTTTTTTTAATTTTTATTTTTTTTAAATATATTTTTATTAATTTCAGAGAGGAAGGGAGAGGGACAGGGAGATAGAAACATCAATGATGAGAGAGAATCATTGATTGGCTGCCTCCTGCATGCCCACTACTGGGGACAAAGACCACAATCCAGGCATGTGCCCTGACTGGGAATTGAACCATAACATCCTGGTTCATAGGTCAATGCTCAAGCACTGAGCCATGCCAGCCTGGCTGTTTTCTTCAATTTGATGAAGGATTAAACAACACAATTTTCTATAAAATGTAACTTACTATGAAACATCACACACATATATGTCTCATGCCTTTTATATGACCATATATATATTAAAATTTATAAATCGTAACAGTGATATTACAACATTATGTTATTACTAAAAACATGTACTTAAAATTATTTTGCAATTTGGTGATTATAAAATGTTTCAGATATTTTTAATATTCCCTTATAAAAATCCAGTAAGCAGTTTGACAAAAAATATATTCAAATATTTTTGTTGTAACAACCAACCACTTAAATTAAATATCATACATTCCTTCAACCAATATTTAGTTAGCACGTCAACAAATCATTTAATCAATTATAAAAGACATCAAGAAAGCTTACTTTCCTTGGAATGAGAGTAATAATATAAAGAAAGAACAAGAATATTTTCATTCAATCATTTAATCATTTAATTGGGTCACTATAAATGAAAAAGAAATTCTATACTTTAACAATTATGTGAATTTATTATTCCTGCTTCACTAGTTACTCAATTCTCCAGTTCCCTCCTCAGTGTGGCCAAGGCAGATCTTGGAAAGGGATTTGCCTCCTAGAGAATAGAGTCCAAGACTGGATAATATTGAACTAGGGATCTGCTTCTAAACATGAAAAAAGAATCATAAACTAGTACATTATCTAAATACAGCATAAAGGGAACTGGAAACACTTGCCCAGCAAATGAGTTCTATGAGTCTTAAACTCTTTCCAATTTCCACTCTGACAATTCCATCTACTCCAACCCTCCTTTGTCACCATTATGTTTAATGGGTCTCCATACTAAAAAGAACCAATTTCACACTTAAGATGATCACCAGAGGCTGAAAATCCAGCTTCTTGCTATAAATAGCTTAGATCTTTAGTGTGTCCCAGGGAAGATATATAGATATTTTGCATACAAATGGAAAGTGGATATTTCTAAACAAGAGATTCAATTGTGATAAGTGAATTATACTATGCAAATATCCACTCCCCACCCTCTTCAGGAAAACAGATTTTTCCATTTAACCAGGAGAGTATTTTCCATTTAACCAGGTAATTTGATTTGTCTAATGAAGTATGTATGGAAGTGACATGAGCAGAAATACTAAATAAAGTTTTCAATTTGGCTTGCTGTCTTGTGCTCTGCTGGTCTGCCATGAAAAGAGCATGTGTCATGTAGTATTAACCCTTTAAGCCTGAAAACATTTGAAAAAAGACTTGACTCCACATATCAAAGTCCTGTCAAACCACCCAAACCTAGTTAAATTGCAGCCTGAAGCAAAGACAGCTTGTCCAAGGGAACTGCACACAGTGGCAAAAAAATTAAATGTTTTTCAATATAAACCAATGGGATTTGTGGTGGTTTATTATAGAATACTAGAGGCCCAGTGCACAAAATTCGTGCACTTGGGGGGGGGGTCCCTCTGCCTGGCCTGTGCCCTCTTGCTGTCTGGGAGTTCTCGGGGGATGTCTGACTGATGGCTTAGGCCCACTCCCTGCAGGCTGGACATCCTCAGTGTTGCTGCAGACGCGGGAGAGACTCCCGCCACTGCTGCTGCACTCACCAGCCGTGATCCTGGCTTCTGGCTGAGCAGCACTCCTTCTGTGGGAGCACACTGACCACCAGGGGGCAGCTCCTACGTTGAGCATCTGTCCCCCACTGCCCCCCCACCGGTGGTCAGTTTGCATCATAGCAACCAGTCATTCCTCTGTTCGATTAATTTGCATATTAGCCTTTCATTATATAGGATTATTGTGAAAATAACTGATTTACTCCAATAGATATATATTTCTCCATGAAGTATAATATATTTAATGGTAAAGCTTAGGTAATGCCCTGATTAAACTTTTTATTAATGTTTCTTTTGTCATATTCTACTATCTTTAGTTAGTAATAAACAGAGTCATTTGGGGGAATACCATTTTCCTTAAAGAATACCCTGTGATGGAAAATGGATTATTGTTATAATTGTAATGAATTAATTTACTTGTCATTCAAAATAATGTTCAGTTGATTTCATCTACAGAAGTTATAGCATCATAATGATTATATAAACAATAATTGGTTAAGTTAGTGGAAAACAGTAAAATTAAATTAGAATATGTATTTACTGTAGCTCATTTCTTATACAAAAGTATGGATCCTACAATTTAATAGAGCATTGTAACAGATGGAGACTGAAGTACTATTATTTTTGGAATTGGCTTACAATATTCATTTTTGGAAATATTAAATACTGTGATGACTTCGATCTGCAAAAGAACTTTTTATCTAAATATAAATGATTTGGTTTATTTCTTACAGAAATAAGTCCTAATTGACTTTAGGCAAAATAACTCATCCATACATATTCTCATTTATATCTCATCTAAATTTGGCACTGGCTGCATTTAGGGCCTATATATAAAATAAATAAAATGTCTCAGATAAATAAGCTACCTTATTAATGTATTGAAATAAGGCCCATCAGATGGTATCACTCAATTGGGACTTCTTCAATTAGGATTGGCTTGAGGAACTTGAGCCTTATCTCTGATAGAGAAATTACATAGCTTCTAATTAGCGTGAAGATTGAAGACTTCAAGACAGAGGAAATAGAAATAGTAGGTAACATTAAATTTCAGTATAGATTTAAATTGCACAACCCCCTGGCAATGGGCAAGGAGACACCTGATTGGTGGTGTTGCTCTTATATCAGTCAGGGGCAAAGCAGATGTACAGTCCTTAGTTCATCCTAGCTTGATGCCTGTGTCGGTGGCCAGAGCTATTTCATGCCTGAAGCACATAAAAAAAAATTTAAAAAAATAAAATAAAATAAATAAATAAATTGCACATAGGAAAAATTAAATACTGTTATATAATTAGATTTTATAGGGCCTAAAGATCCATGCTAAATAGTATTGCTCTACTGGCATGGGGAAAACATTGAAGTCTCCCTGCCACCACCACCAAAAAAACAAAAAAACCCAAATCATCATTGGGGAAATATATCTGTGACAAAAGGAATGATATTTTTTTAAATGAAAACTGGATACAAAGTGACCACATAGGAATTATCACTATACAAGAGGAACTAAATAAAAAACGCTTGGTGGGATTAGCAGTTTAAAAGAGGAATAACATAAATTATGTTATTTGATTGACTGAACAGAACTTGTCATCAGGAGTTAAGAGAAGAGAAATAATTTTGGATTAAATTGAGGTTTCGGGTGACTGAATTCACCAAGAAAGGACAAGAGGTTGGAAGGTAGATGCAAAAGAATGTAGCTGAACCATTTTTTTTATTTGTATATTTCCCAAACATCTAGAATATGAGGAAATTATAATGTCAAAAATCTTTCAAGCTTTAAAAGCATTTCATTGATGTTTTCATATACCCAAAAGCATTTAATCCACCCAAACATTGTATAAATGTGAATTGACCCTTATTGTAACTTAATGCCACTTATAATGTGATATAGTATTAATGTACTGGTTGTCTTAAATAACATTTAAATTTATATGCACAAAAAACAACTTTTACAATTCTGATTTCACATCTGAACTATACAACTTCTCCAAATTAAATAATTAAATTTTAGATTTTTTTCTTATAAATTATACTTAAGATAGAATCTATTAATATCTTTTGATTTCTATTTTATGGTCAGTGACCTATGTATCAACAATATTAAACAAGAACATGTTTTTGGCACAAAATCACATTGTAAAGAATGAAGTGAAGTAATATGAACTTCTGTATAAATTTATCCTTAATAATGCACTACTTTATCTTCTACATTAAATACTGCAATTAGAATGAGACATGTATTAAAATTACTTTAAAATATCTTTGAGAAATAATTTACAAATTACCTTCCTCAATAAAGTGACTGCAGTAGAATATCTGTCATTTTCAAATTCTCTATCAAGAAATAAATTTTTGAGTGAGAAATAAAAAGACTTATTAAAAAGTTTCCAAGTCATTTCTTAAGAATTCATTATTTGGAATAATACTTTTAAGAGGAAGGGGGAAATGTGCTCTCTGTTCTTCTTATTCCAGTGCATAGTAAATATTTCAGAAAGGAACATGACTTTATAACTTTTATTTAGGATAAACTGTTAGTAATCAAAAAGTCACTGGTAATTAAGTGATTTTAAAAATCTAAAATGTTTTTAATTGTACATATCTGGAATTACATCACTGTTTTCTAATTCTATATAATAAAGAGGTAATATGCAAAATGACCATGCACCAGATGGTCGCCCCATGTGGTCACAAGATGGCCGGGCCCGTGTCATCACAAGATGGCTGCCACAAAATGGCTGGCAGGGGAGGGCAGTTGTGGGAGATCAGGCCAGCAGGGGAGGGCAGTTGGGGGTGACCAGGCCTGCAGGGGAAGGCAGTTGGGGGTGATCAGGCCTGCAGGGGAGCAATTAGGTGTTGATCAGGCTGGCAGGGGAGTGGCTAGGGCATTCGTGGGCAAACTACGGCCCGCGGGCCGGATCCGGCCCATTTGAAATGAATAAAACTAAAAAAAAAAAGACCATACCCTTTTATGTAATGATGTTTACTTTGAATTTATATTAGTTCACACAAACACTCCATCCATGCTTTTGTTCTGGCCCTCGGGTCCAGTTTAAGAACCCATTGTGGCCCTCGAGTCAAAAAGTTTGCCCACTCCTGGGCTAGAGGGTGATCAGACTGGCAGGCAGAAGCAGTTAGGGGCAATGAGGCAGGCAGGTAGTCAAGCAGTTGGGAGCCAGCAGTCCCAGATTGTGAGAAGGAAGTCCGACAAACCGGCAGTTGCACATCACCCAACGGTCCCAGATTGGAGAGGGTGCAGGCTGGGCTGAGGACACCACCCCCCTCCCCCGGGTACAAATTTCATGCACCGGGCCTCTAGTTTAAAATAACATATTGAGAGTGTAGTATAGAATAGTGAGTATAGAATAGAATTCTATAGATAGAGAACAGTCAAGGGCTACATGGTTAAATATAGGCTATGACTTGTAGTAGTGTGTGATCTTAGGCAAAATCTTGTATAGCCTTTCTGCACTCCAGTCCAACCGCCTCCTCCTCTCCCACCCAATCTCCTGCAAAATGTGAATAAGTACGTTTTCTACCTCTTAGAATTATTTTGATTAAACAAGTTACTTTACATAAAACACTAAAGACACTAAGAAAAAAAATTAAAATGTATTTCTAGGCTTCTGGGTTTATTACATTTGTTTTCTCAAATCTCTTAAGTGTGCATATAAACTGAGTTGTGAAGTTTTACTTTATATTTGAAGGTGAAATATTGATTTTGTCAGATATAAAAGTATTTTGAATGTCATTGTCATCATAAATATGCAGGAAGATGGGAGAAATTTTTAGATAGAGCTACTGAGATCATATATAAGCTATTTTAAAAATATTAACAGTATTGTTTTTATCTTTACAGCACTGAACATTAAATGAAAGATGATAAGTCAAATCTACAAATTTGCACAAGTATTTTATACTAAGTTGCTTACACATGAAGTAGTAACTTGATTAGGAATTTACATTATTTTGAAAAAAATAAATAATAGAAGTTATATACAGATAAATTAATAACACATTCTAGAAAATGGTCTAAGTCTACTTTTTGGTCAAACAATAAAATAATGGAATGTATTCATATTGCTATACTATTGAGCAGAAATATCCTGATAACATGAAAATAAAATTGTATGAATCCAATAGGACACTCAAAATAGACATAAAAGTATAAAAATATTCAAGAAAACCAATTATCATCATATTCCATTATGGACTATTAGGTCTTCAGGGTTCCATTAGAAATGCACTTATTTTACTTGCTAATTTTATTTTTGAGCTTCTAAAATCTCATTTTAAACTTCAGGATCACATTAAGCAGACATCTTAGCATATTTTACTCTTCCTCCAGTGGGTAGAATTTGGAAAGTGGAAAGATTTTTAAAAAGACCTCTAATTTTACCACACTCAAATTTGATAATATTCTTGAATATATTAGAACTTTTAAATACAATTAGAATTATTAACTCATATGTTTGTCAATCCTTTATATATTCTTCTACCACTATAACATACCATCAATATCTTGTTCATATGTATCTAATTTTTTCTCAGTTTGTTTGTGTAACATTTATTCCAGTTAAGTATCTCTGCATTCTGCTTTTATTTGTACCCTATCTTTGTTCATGTTCATATTCTATATTCATAATTTTAAGTTAAATTTTCATTATTCTTCATAGTTCCATAATTTCCAAATCTTGTGACCATTTTAACTATATATTATATTATCTTTTAACTAAAGTTCTCTTTAAACAGGACATTTTTCTTACTGAGGCTCAATCTTAATAACTTTTTCTACTTTTTCTTTTCTTTTCGCATTATGAGTTTTTTAAAAAAATGTTCTTTGGTACCTATCTGAATAACTTTCCCATAGTTCCTACGTTCATGTTTTCTGTTAAGACTTTGACTTTTCTTAAGAAAGATCATCTATTCCCTAACAGAATAGAGAGCCAAATGTAAACATAAGAATACATCAATCTATTCAATGCTTCTTTGTCTCTGTATCTATTTTTGTTCATTAGTTTATGATGTTCATTATATTCCATAAATGAGTAAGATCATGTGATGTTTAATACTTTAAACAAACAAAAACAGAATACATCAATCTATAAGAAATACATCTGTAGAAATCCAAAGTAAAATTGTTAATACAAATTAAATTACCCTCATGGAAACCTGCAAAATCCAATTCTGCTTTAGATCTGTACAAGTTATGATATTTTAAATACTTTTAATATTGTATTTTATCATTTATTTACTCATTTAATTAGTCATTTACTTATACCCTAAAACTATTCATTTACTCACTCATTAAAGCTATTTAGCTCTATTTTACACATTAATCTACTAGATTCTATATATATATATATATTTCTTAATGCAATAACTATTTATCAAGGTAGAAAATGGCATTTGGAGCCCTGATATTTTTACTCTGTTCTTTGAACACCCACCATTGAGCTCAGTGACAGTTTAATTCTGTCCTTCTGATTCTAATGCAAAACATATTCACAGAGGGAGATGTCCCAGCTGGATCAGAGCTTAAGCAAGGTGATAATTTCAGGTACACACGGTGTCAGAAAGATACAAGCTATGTAAGAACACTTGACATAAGATCTACCCTCTTAGCAAAATTTAAGTATACAATATGATATTACCAGCTATAAGCACTTTGCTGTATAGTTCTTCCACATTTTCTCACAATTTAGAAATTCCAGGACTCCACACTATCCCTATACTAGTATAAAACTCTTGGAGTATATTATAAGCTAGTTGCATAAAAGGAATGCTTTTTTGGCTAAATACTATTACATAATTTGATAAGGTTAGAAAAGGCTAGCCATACGTTGTTTAATAATAAAAGAGCCCGATCATAATAGATGGTCTGCCAGTAATTATTTTTAGTCCAAATCCCATCTTGTTGCTTAGGAAACCTGGCTAATTTAGGAAAAGTGGTTAAATAAGTGATAATGTTCATAGAATCAGGCACTAAAAGATAAAGAGTGAAAAAATATATAGGTTTCAACAAATAAGTCACAATTGATTATGTATAGAAAAATTGAAAAGCAAGAAGACTACCGTATAATAAAAATATGCATTAGAAAATACATTTAAAATTATGAAAATAGAGAAAAATTGCTAATTAGTACACAATTTAGATTTATTCATTCCTAAAACTTATGTATTTTGATAACACTGCTAATTGATAAGCATATAAGATATAGCCAAACATTTCTATTTGGTATTTAAGCAGAAAATGTGACAGAAATTTTATGCACATTACATTCAAATTTTCTCCTGAAAGAGCTAATAAAAATGTTATAGGCTGCAGAAATTAATTTATGGATGATTCTGAAGGCAGAAAAGCTCTAAATTAACCTTGCTTGAAGGAGAACTCAATGTTCTTATTCATTAAGGTTTCCAGCTGTGCTCAAGTAGACTGTGGTACATGTCCCTCTTCCTTCAGATGACGACTCAGTTCTTTTATTTATTTACTAGAGGCCCGGTGCACAAAAATTTGTGCACTGGAGGGAGGGGGTCCCTCAGCCCAGCTTGCCCCCTATCACATACTGGGAGCCCTCAGGGGATGTCCTACTCCCTGCTCCCTGCTCCCCTTGGGGAGCGGGCCTAAGCCACAGTCTGGCCTCCCTTTGTGGGAGACGACCAGGCTGATCAGGGGAAGGCGCCAGCCCCATCACCCCGCTGCTGCAGCCACTCCCAGTCACCACAGCCACCAAGGTGTTTTCATCAACACGGACTCCAGTCCCTTTACCAGGAAAAAAGGACAACTTTCTTTAGGCATTTTCAAGATGTGTCTTTCATATAATAATAATTTCTTTATTATTTTCTTTTATCCTCACCTGAGGATATGTTTCCATTGATTTTTAGAGAATGTGGAAGAGAAAGGGAAAGACAGAGAGAAACATCAAAGTGAGAGGAACACTTTGATTGGTTGCCTTCTGCATGAGCCCTGACCTTTGCCCAGGCCAGGGAGGAGCCTGCAACCTAGGTACATGCCCTTAGTCAGAATTGAACCCAGACCCAGCAGTGGGCAGGTCAAGGCATTATCCACTGAGCAAAACCAGCTAGGACAGGATATGGCATTTCTTAACCTCCAGCAGCGGACCTTCCTTTTTTTCTCCAGGAGTGTTGTAAAAAACCCTAGATCACCTATTTGGACTCTCATTACCTGAGTTACTAAGAATATTACCAGTGGCATACAGGGAGCTAAGCCAATGAGCAGTCAGAAAAGGTGTTTCCTCTGTAGTTCACACCAATTGCCGGCTTGGCCCCTGCCCAGGCCTAACGCCTCTGGCAGAGTCATTAGCCCTGGGCAGGGGACCTACAGCTCCCTCAATTGTTGGCTCAGCCCCTGCTCCCCATGATCGCTGGCTCTGACCCTGCTCCCCGCAATCTCTGGCTCCGCCCCTGCACAGGACTAACGCCTCTGGCCAAGGCCTTAGGCCTGGGCAGGGGACTCCCAGCTCCCACCATCACGGGCTCCGCCCCTGCTACCCCCGATTGCTGGAACCATCCCTGCCCAGACCTAACGCCTCTGGCTGGGGCATTAGGCCTGGGCAGGGGCCCCCCAGCTCCCTGCAATTGCTGACTCCACCCCAGCCCAGGCCTAATGCCTCTGGCCAAGGCATTAGGCCTGGGCAGGGGACCCCTAGCTCCCCTTGATTGCCGGCGCTGCCCCTGCCCAGGCCTAATGCCTCTGACCCCCAGCTCCCACCATCACTGGCTCCACCCCTGCTACCCGTGATCACTGGCACCACCCCGCCCACACCTAACGCCTCTGGCCGAGGCATTAGGCCTGGGCAGGGGACCCGCAGCTCTCCACGATCTCCCACTCCTCTCCTGCCCAGGCCTAACACCTGTGGCCCAGGCATTAGGACTTGGCAGGGGACCCCCAGCTCCCCACGATCTCCAACTTGGCGCCTGCTCCCTGCGATTGCTGGCTCCACACCTGCCCAGGCCTAACACCTGTGGCCAAGGCATTAGGCCTGAGCAGGGGACCTCCAGCTCCCCGTAATTGCTGGCTCTGCCCCTGCCCAGGCCTAATGCCTCTGACTGAGGCCTGGGCAGGGGACCTCTCAGCTCTGATTGAAGGCTCCAATAGCCGCTGGGAGCCTACATATGCAAATTAACCGCCATCTTTGTTGGTGGTTAATTTGCATATCATGCTGATTAGCCAATGAGAGGTGTAGTGAAGGTATGGTCAATTACCCTGTTTGTCTATTATTAGATAGGATTATTCTGTTTCTCCAAAGATGGGAGGGAATGTGCAGTTGATAAAAAGTATTTTTCTCTCAATAACATCTAAACAATGACATTCAGAAATATTCATCGGCAGGCTGCAGTTATACCATGTTCCTTCCAAACATATAGGAAAATTTAGCACCTATGAAATCAAGGCAGCAGCAACCTAAGATATAATGTATGGGAGCTTTTTGTTTTATTTTTGTTATTTAAATTTTCTTCTTGGTATATTAGATTAACCAAGTAGTGTTTGTTAAAAGAATGATACTATATATATATATATATATATATATATATATATATATATATATATATATTAACCAGGATGCCATAACAGGTTGACCAGACAGGAGGAGGTTGCGCACGCAGTGTCAAGGGCCTCTGCGCACTTGTGCTGGGGGAGGGCCTGATCAGCAGCAGCCGCCGGGTGCTTCAAGGACTGGAGAGGGAGGCAAGGGCCGGACAGTGAGGCAGGTCCGTACGGTGACTTGAGGGTGGGCAGCGCCCCGCAATTTCCAATCGCGTGCTGGGCTCCTAGTTCTATTATAAAACACTATTTTTGATGGTGTCAGTCTTTTGATAAGCATGTCTTTGTGGTAAGAAAAACATTAAAAAAATTCTCCTGAACTATGGTTAATAAAGTGGTGGCGATTTACAAAAGTTTTTTAAATTTTATTTTTGTGTAGAAACAAAAGATTTCATCTTCCTTCCTTATTATTTGATTCAAAATATACAGGGTGAAGCAAAAGTAGGTTTACAGTTGTTCACATGAAAAATAATACAACAATTAATAAATAATAATACAAGAATAAACTCTGTGCTTTGTGCACTCACAACTTCAAAAGTACTTTTGCCCCACCCTGTATTTATATATAACTTAGAAATCTATGTGCCAAGTGTTGTGCTGCACTGAATAGAAAGCAGTAAAAAGTATGTTCATGTTCCCGATCATCCAAAGCATACTCTTGTCAGTATGCCACTGGCAGGCATAATTTAAAAATTATTGTAAAAAATAAAATAAGATAAAAATGTCTAATTTATGAAATAAAATTTTAAAATATATATTTTGACTTATAAGTCTAAATATAAAAGTGACCCACAGTCAATCTCCAGAGCTGCTAAGCAATTTCACCATGATTACAACAAAAAAGTAAGCTAGAAAATGTAATTGCAAATTGAGATATGGGATATAAACAAAATTAAGAGGGAAAAGAGATAGAGAAGAATTGCAGAAGAAAAATTAATATTGAGAGATGAGCTAAAGTATTTCTGAGGAAGTAATGAAAACTGATTCTTTTATTTTAGCAGCTAACTATAGTGAGGGATAATTGATATACAATAAATTGTACATATTTACTGCATACTTGTATGAATTTGGTCATATGCATATATAAGGGTAGAAAATAGCCATGGAAAAATAACTTACCAGAAAAGAACAACCTCATGTGTGAAGCCCTTAAAACAGGAAAGACTATAACTATGTTTGAGAAAATGAAAAGTGGTCAGGCCATCTAGAACTAACTGGGCAAGGAGAAGATGGTGCAATTATAGGTTTTGTAGATAAGTAGGAGCTTCAACTGAAAGGATTACTTAATGAGTTTAAATATTTTTCCCAGCGAGCATGGCTCAGTGATTGAGCATTGACCTATGAAATAGAAGGTCATGGTTCGATTCCCAGTCAGGGTACATGCCTGGGTTGCAGGCTCAATCCAAAATAGAGAGCATGCAGGAGGGAGCCAATCAATGATTCTCTCTCATCATTGATGTTTTATCTCTCTCTCTCCCTCTCCCTTTCATTCTGAAATCAATAAATATATATTCTAAAAAATATAAAATAAATGAGTTTAAATTTTTACCAAAATTCACTGAAAAGTCATTTTAAAAAATTAAATGGAGCAATGTGATTCTATTTTTAAAGGTAATTCTGCATATTGTGTAGAGAATAGATTGCAGGGTACCAGAGAAAAAGGATGACAAGTTAGTGGGGAAATGCAGTAATCAAGACAATATTGACTGATTTAAACAAGATTAATGGCAGTAGATATTTAGAGAAATAGATAGAGACAACAACTATAGAGATTGTATACAGACTAATGGAGAACAAAGAGCCAAGCGTAATCTCAATCTTTTGGTTTGGCCAACTAGGTGGATTTGGTACCATTTACGGGGTTTGGACAACTGATAATGTTAAAGATGATGATGTTAAATGGTTGAGAAGAATAGCAAACATTGGTTTGGATAATCTACTTGTGTGTATTTGATGTTTTTAACTAGTAGAGTTCCTGTGGAGGATTTTTAGAATGGTTGATGGACAGAGGAGAAGAAGTGAGAAGTTCTTAAGCTGATCAAGAGAAACAGCAAAATGTAGTAGTTGAAGAATTTGGATCTCAGGTAAATGTTTTAATTTGTTTTGTTTTTTCTCCCACTTAGGTTTATATATGATGATGGTGATTTGATAGTGATGATGATTGTAATGATGGTGATGGCGATGGTAATGTGATGACTATGATTATGTAATTGTTCACATATTGAAATGGCAATTTTTCTTGTTGAAATTAGAAAACAACATATAATTTAAATCAAACCCTCATTTTCTCTCTCTTGAGTGAATCTTGTCATTCTTATCCTTCCCCTCCACTAAATAATTATCAGAATTCTTCAAAAATTCAAGAAAATTGTATTTTTAAAAAATTTAGAGCTATTTAGGAAGTCAATGAGTATAGCTTTTATTTAGTTCTGTAGTCTCATTTTATAATTTAATTGCAAGTCTACAATTCAGCAATAATCATTTAAGTTTTGAAATGTCAGTATCATTGGCATAAAAAACATTTTTATTCATGGACAGAATTTAAAATATATTCTAACTTTCAAAACTAGAAATGAAAATGCGGTCCACAGGAAATCACCAGTTGCTAATAGGTAATTTCACCAAAATTACAACTGTTTTTCTTATTTATCTAATACCATAGTTAGAAAAATAGTTGGCAGAATATGTATCTTCCATAAACCAGAAAAAATGAATATTTTTTGAGGTACAGTTTATCTAAATGAGAGGCCATCTGTTCATATTGAATGGAATGTAATCTGGCAAGTAGGGCAGCCTTTGAATCATTGTGCTGTGCATTATCATAGTGATGGTTTTAAGTTCAAGTTCAAGATCCAAAAACAGTGGTGTGTGCGTGCAATTTTTATTATAATAATGGTCAATGTTAAATGCTTATCTGTCTTGGTCCTTTGTAATGTGTTTTCATTATTTGTGAGTCTTGTTAAACATTAAATAGTAAGACTGACTTAGCAACATAGTCACATGTTGGAACTTCTCACTTGTTTGACTATGTATTTAGTGTAGAGCATTCATTGTTGTTTTTAGAATCTTTTGTTGGTTCATTTTTTGTTTTCTAGTCCAAAAAATATAAATATGTCTTTTGAAAAATAATTTTGACAAAGACAGCCTTTACTATTCCAAATTCAATAGAATTTTGACTCTATTTAGGCAGATTTTTCTTGACTACAGGCCCCCTGACATTGCTTTTCCTAGAGCTTTTAATTTAGAAAAGTTCCAATTATTACTTCTCCCTGTTCCTTTGAGATATACATCTTCTCCCAGCCTCTTGCCAATTTTGTAACCAAAGAATGTCTTCCTGAGAGCTATCTTCTTAAATGTAACCAACAAGAAACACAGCACCCATATCTCCCAGTTTCTGTGGGAATGTAGGAGACTAATTTCCATAAACTCTTATTAAGGAACACAGATGACCTAATCACATTAACCAGCGTCCTCCAGTGCTTGTCCACTAGCTCTCTCCAGTGTTTAAATACTCTCCTGCCTTTTACTTCAGTAGAGGTAAATTCACTCTCTTTTCCATATGACAATAGCCTCATCCCCTATTGCAATATTCTTGAATAGAGCCTTCATTGTCTGCTTAACTCTGTCACAACTTTTCTTTGACAATGTAAATAACCTGTATTCTCCATGGACATTATTTTTAGGAAACCCACTGTTTGAGACAATAAACTTTCCTACCATAGCCCAGGCCAGCTAGGATCTCTCTCTCTCTCTTATTTTCAATTTAGATTTTCTTTTTGGCTTAAAGCCAAAAAAAAAGCATACTAACTCTAAAGGCACATAGTGTATTTATATTTTGCTTTTATGAAAAACTAGAGGCCCGGTGCACAAAATTTGTGCACGAGGGGGCATGGTGGTGTCCCTCAGCCTGGCCTGCACCCTCTCCAATCTGGGACCCCTCGAGGGATGTCTGACTGCCAGTTTAGGCCCGATCCCTGCGGAAGGCTCTGATCAGGCCTGATCGCCGACCAGGCCTAGAGATCCCACCTGTGCACAGTTTTGTGCACCGGGCCTCGAGTTTACTATAAGCAAAGAAGTTATGTTACCCAGTATTGAATCACAGCAATTACCAATAAAAGTAGATATTAAGCCTTGAAATCCTAAAGTAGCAAGTCATACATTAGAAAACATCTTTTAAGAATATTTGTAATAATAATAACTCACCTTAATGTAGTGTATAATACCTGCCAAGCACGCTTCTAATTGCTGTACGTTAATCACATTATTTAATCTCCACAGCAAACCTAAGAATGGTTATTGTGAGAAAATGCTCACCTATCCAAATTCAAAGGACAGACAGAAATACAGCAAAAATTGGATTTTTAATAATAGTCTCAAGAGCGCGGGTGTCCTGGGTCACAGGCACACCAGAATTAGCTAGCAATGCAATATTTATCCTATTGCATAAGAGTTCATCCTCCAGTTCTTCATTGGCTGAGTGTTATGGGCTTTACAGCCTATCCCAAACACCTAGGTCTTTTTGCCTCATATTGGCTTATTTAAAAAAAAATGGACTGAGGTCTTTTCTAGTTGCCTCCACCTCCCTTTGTCTAAGGGAATCTTCCTGGAACATGTGCTAACAGCTACATGCACAGCTCTCATACCCACTCCCTACCCTCCACATCCTGTTTGCTCTGGGGAAATTCAGTAACCAACAGCCACAGGCTGTTTCTTTTCTATGAAGATGAATCATAGAGGCATGTATTCTACAGTTATAATTATTCTATTTTACAGACAAAGAATTCAAGTGCAAGTTCACAGTCTGATACACGTTGTTCAATTTCACATAGTTAGAAAGTGACAGACCCAAAACTTAAAATATGATACTCTATTTCAAAGTCTGTTATTTTATGTAATTTAATGTTGTATTATGTACTACTGAATACTTAGCTTTTGTATTTACTGCTCTCAAGGCACTTATACAATTTACCCTGACCCTGAATCCACTGAAAATAACAAATGGAAACTTTCTTTAGGTCAGTTGCCAGCACAACCAATAGCATGACAAAATACTGATCCTATCAGATTGAAGGAAAGCAATACAAGGGCCACCCATCACTTCTTTTTTTGAGACAATCACAGCAGCTTCAGGTAAAATACACAGTGGACAAGTTGTCCAAGGGCCACTGACCACCCTATTGTTGTTGATGTGAGTGTTAGATGTAGGGAGCCAAATGTATACTCACAACACAAAACCCCTCTTCTTGCTGTGGATCAAAAAGTTTGATTGGCTGGGTTGGGAGGAAAAGCACAATCTCAGATACATAAACAACTATTGCTTCATATCTTGGTCAACAACATTAAAATATAGGCCTGACTCAGCCATGAGGTGGTTCATATAAGGGGGCACTGCAAAAAGAGTATTGGTCTCAGGACAGAAACTTCACCAAAGCAAATGGAAAACAAACAAACAAACATACCTGCACATACTGGTAAATGAAGTTTTCCTGCTAGAAAACATCAGGTTTCTAATTACTGGATTGTTGAAAAAATTTACATGACATTGCAGCCTAGCTAAATATCTAAAAGAATGATTAAAAAAAAACAAAACAAAAAAAACCTGATTGATAATGATGAAATTGAGGCAGGATAGTCAGAAGCTGGGAAAATTCCTTGACAATGGAATGAGGAAACTGAGAAATGTAGCTGGACAATCTGACAGAGCAATTTACAGGCAGATAATACTTTAATGGTCTTATCTTGCACATTCCAGGCAGGGACAGACCCACCTTGTTCTGGTGTCTGTTCATGACATTCTTTGAAGGTGAAACTGACCAGAGAATGACCTGTCTACTCATTTTGAGGCATCAGCATATTAAAGTACACACCTGGAAAGCAGATGAATATTTTATTGAGATCCTTCCCTGATCCTTCCCTCCCTTAAAATTCCTGCCTTTAGATAACAGATAAAAACACTTAAGATAAAGAATTCAGTGTGCAGGTGCATGCTAGCGTGCTCTCTCTGACTGTACAGCACATCCATGCATTTTTTCTCTAGGCTTATATCTTTGTTTTGTTTTTTCTCCTATGATCTAAGGGTCCCCATGAGACTTGCCACCAGGGAAGCAGTAAGCAGCAGCAGTTCATCCCGAGCTAAGCCCTGAACCTGTTTCTAAGAGCCATTCTTTTGCTTCTGTAGCTTGTTTCCTGAGTCCACACAGTCCAGCTGGCTTGCTTCTCTACCTCTCTGACTTTCTTTCTAAAAGGCCATGGGAGCTCTCTGAACAGCCCACTTAAATCTTCTCTTCGAGCGTACTTTCCATTTGCATCCTAAATAAACTTCCACTTGTGCTAGAGTTTTGGGCTCTGAATTCTTTCTTGCCTAACTCAAGAACTGAGAATCAACATCTCTGGCAACAAAATGGGCACTGAAATAGCCTTATGGGCAAAATCCAGGGATCTTGTCCAAGTTGAATAAATAGAAAGCTAAAACAATAAATGACAAACAATAGATATCAGAATTCTAACCTTCAATGGGCTCTAGAAAACATATGCTTTCATAATCCATTTCTATTTGCTGTTAAAGAGAAAACCACAGGTTCAAAATGGTGTCACTTGTGCTACAACCCCTAATACCAAACCCAGATTTGATACCTGACCTAACTGCTGTTTCAATCTCTCCGAGAAATATAACCTTAAACAATTTGTGCAGAATTTTCTGGTCAACACGATACAGTAATCGCTCAGGGGCAAACCTTCCTCATCCCCCTTAGTAAGAAGAGGCAATCTGCATGATAAAACCCTGAAGTTCCCTTGAGCCTGAAAGAAAATGTCCTGGTCCAAAAATGATCTGTTCTTTTCTTTCGTTAATAGCCCCATTGCCCCACCCTTCTTTCTATAAAAACCCTACATTTCGTACAACTTCTCTGAGCTCCCTTCTAGTTGCTAGATGGGATACTACCTCATGCACAAATCTCTGAAAGCCAATTAGATCTTCAAATTTATCTGGCTGAATTTTTTGTATCAATGCTCTCTTTTAAGTGTAACTTTCAATAGATAAGAACATTAAATAGTGAGCCTATTCCGTGTGCATTTTGCACTTATATTTGGCTAAAAATTGGCATGTTGACTTATCTTATGAAAAAACGTGTTAAAATGTCATATCTATGTGGTCATATCCGTGTATACCAGCCATTGTAAATAAAGTGACTTGCTGACTAGGTTACATTTTTATGAATAGGATTGTCATAACAAGATTCTTGAATAAAATAACATTTCATTCTCACTTTTCCTTGGAAATATCAAAACAACCTGTGATGCTCTTTAGAATTATAACTATCTCAATGCTATCTGGAAAGCAAACTAACCATTGTCAACACCACAGTGCCTTTAAGTTTCAACTTTTCTAGAATACTTTTGTTTTCTCTTATTATTACTGGTTATAGTAATTTAATGTACAATTCTCACCACTTACTCCTTTTTATTTTATTTACTAATTATTATTATTATTTTATTTTTTGGTTGACACTAACCCAAGGATATTTTTTTCCCATTGACTTTTGAAAGAGTGGAAGGGAGGAGGAGGAGAGAGAAAAACATTGATGTGAGAGAGATTAACATTGATTGGTTGCCTCCCACATGCACCCTGACCTAGGCCATGGATCAAAACTGTTCCCCAAGTACATGCCCTTGACTGGGAATCAGACTTGAGACCCTTAGGTCCTCAAGCTGATGCTTTAGCTACTGAGCCAAACCGGCCAGGGCTACTTTTTGTTTGTTTGTTTGTAATGAATATTGGTGGAAAAGTTTAAATACTGTAATAATTCTGATTTTCACAAATAATTTGTACAAAGGAATTCAAAAGCAATTCCAAAAACATAGGCAATTAATTATATATTATTAACGTCATCAGTAGAGATAAGTATAGTGTAAAGTCTGAATATAACATTACTTTAGTAGTATACATTCTCTTGTGTTCATTAAAATTTCACATTTTAAATTTTAACTTTAAGTTAAAAGGTATTATTTTTATTGTTAATGTAAAATTTTTATTGAAATAAAACAAAGAAAATAAGTAAAAATTATGTGAACAGTTCAATGAATTTTCATAAAGTTATTACTGGTTACTAATGCGGATTTTGTAATCAAAGAAAACACGGCCTTAACTGGTTTGGCTCAGTGGATAGATATCGGCCTGCGGACTGAAGGATCCAGGGTTTGATTCTGATCAAGGGAATGCACCTTGGTTGCGGGTTCATCCCCAGTAGGAGATATGCAGGAGGCAGCAGATCAATGCTGCTCTCTCATAGATGTTTCTAACTCTCTATCCTTCTCTCTTCCTCTCTGTAAAAAATTATTAATAAAATATATTTTTTTTAAAAAAAGAAAACACAATAATTTCAAGAGAAACATCAAAAGTGCTTTATTCAAAGTAATTTCCATTGCTAGCTACACATTTCCCGCATCTTTCAGGTAATTTGTGGATGCCGTCCCAATAGAACTTTTCTTGTTTTGAGGCAAACCATTCAGAGACCCAATTTTCCATTTCTTCGTATGTTTTGAAGTGCTGCTCAGAAAGTGTGTGTGCCATCGATTGGAACAAGCAATGTTTAAAATCTTTCTGCAAGTTTTTTTGTGTTTTTTTTTTCAGTTTGACACACATCTTCATCCAATAATTCTTGTAATTGTTGGTCTTACAAGTTGACCTAGACATTCTGTATCTTTCACATTGAAATCATCAATTTTAAAGTGTTTAAACCAGTGTTCACAAGTATCTTGAGATGGAGCATGTTCACCATTAGCTTCCTGAAGTATATAATTTTCAGCAGCACTTTTCTTCAAAATAAAGTAATGAATTAAAACTTCCCGCAAATGATCTTTTTTTGGCATGAAATTCAACATTTTTAAGTGTAAAAAATATCTATGATGTTAACACCTTCAGAAAATTTGACATATGAAGTTTTGAAGCTTGTTGTTAATACAACAAAATAGTATACGTATCAAATCGCATATATATCAACATATGTGTAACTCCATCTATTGAAAAAAAAAACTACATTATTAACCAGTAAACCTAAGTATATAACTAATATTCAAGTGAGAAGTAGAACATTATTAACATACAAAATTGTCCCTTTTGCTCCATTCCAATCATAAAACCCCCATCCTAAGCTCAACCATGTTAGATCAATTTTCCCTTTACTTGAACTTAATGTAAATGGAATCTAAAGTATGTATTCTTCAGTATCTGGATTCCTTTGCTTAACATTATTTTTGAGACATTCTTCCATATTGAGTTTTGTAGTCTTTATTTACTTATTCTCATTGCTTAATAGTATATTATTACTGTACACTATAATAATTCTACAGTAAATAGGCATTTGTGTTGTTTCAAATTTTGAATATTATAAAATAGAGCAATTTTGAATGTCTTATGTACATCTTTTGTTGACAGATATCAAGGATTGAAATTTCTGGATCTAAGTGAATTGAATCTAAATATTGAGCTTTATAAGACACTGCCAAATGGTTTTTAAAAATGAATGCACAAGTTTATACATGCTTAACAATACTTGCTACTTTCTGACTTTTTCTTCATATTCATTATAGTGGGTATGTAGAGGCAGCATCTCTGTGGTTTTAATTTACATTTTCCTGATGAGAATGAAGTTGACAGGTTTTCATATGTTTATTGACCATTATAAAACCCTCTTTTGTGAAGTGCCTGTTCAAGGTTTTGATCTATTCTTCTGTTATCTTATTAGCCTCTTTCTAATTGATTCTTTTTCATAGATGCCAGTGTCCTATGAAATATCCTGCTTTTTCCTTTATTTTCTTTAACATTTATAAAGCTGCTTTAAAGTCCTTGTCAGCTATTTTCAATATGGGAATCACAGTAGATCTGAGTTTACTGTGGTTTTCTTTTTATTTTGGTCATGCTTTTATGTTGTGCTTAGTAATTTTGTTTTAATGATAGATACTGTGTGTTTTATTAATTAATTTTTTTATTGCTGACAGTATTATAGATGTCCCCCATTTCCCTCCTTTGGCGCGCCACCACCCAGCCCCCACCCCAGCCCAGGCCTTTACCATACCATTGTCCATGGGCTAGGCATATATGCATATGTCCTATGTTTTTTAACATCTCCATAGGATGTTATCTTCTTTGAGAGATGAATAAGCCTTTCTCTTAAAGTGAAGGCTGATCATCTTAGCCCAAATAGAAACAATACTGTCTACATGGACTGAAGACCGAGGAAAGGTATGTACAACTGATTTTCATTTGACCTCCCATGGGTTTCAAACTTCTAGTCTAGTGTCCAGGAGGTCCCCTCCCTTGCTTGATACCTGATTCTACAATTTTCTCACAATATTGAGAGAACTCTGCCTCATTGTAGAACTTGGCTTAAATGTTAGGTTCCCTCCCTGTAAAATCCCTGATTTGCATATGTTCTACATGCTTGATCCCAAGTTCCCATCAAAAGCTCTCTGTCCATTGCCAATAATTTTCTGCCAATACAGAGGTCTAGTTCTCTGATACTTAATCATGCTCAGAAATAGCAAAATCCTTCAGAACAAAAGTGGCTATGATTTCAGCTGAAGTCCTCTTTTGTCTCTTTACTCCTTCTAGATATCATTGTCACTGAACATATCTGATACCTTCAAAGAAATGATTTCTCTAGTTAATCTGGCTTGTCTAGTTTCTGCAGTTAGAATACTGACCTGATGGAAACTACTACATCCTTTTGAAAAACAGAAAATTTTAAACACAATGAATTAAAAATATATTTGCATATATATATATATATATATATGTATATATTTATATCTAATCTAATAAAAGAGAAACATGCAAATTGGCCATAACTTTGCTACACCCCAAACCATGCCCACCAGCCAATCAGAGCAACTATATGCAAATTAACCCAACCAAGATGGCGGCCAGCAACCATGGAACTGGAGCAAGCAGGTTGCCCCAGTGATGGAGGAAGCCAAGCTTCCTGCCGGCCCTGGCTGGCTGTGGCCTCTGCTAAAGGAAACAAAGTTTCAATTATAGAAGATAAATAAATCTCAGATACCTGCTTCCAGCCAGCCTCCACTGGAAGCTTAGTTGGCTAGGGGCCATGGCCAGCCTACAAATAGCCATCAGCCCCTCACCCAGGCTGGTCAGGCACCCCAGCGGGGACCCCCACGTAAAAGTGGCTGTGGCCAGCCTGCAAACAGCCATCAGCCCCTCACCAAGGCTGGCCACACCCTCAAGGGTGAGGATCCCTGCTGGGGGGCTTGACCAGCCTGCAAACAGCCCTCAGCCCCACACCCAGGCTGGCCAGCCACCCCAGCAGGGACCCCCATCCTGCAGGGGCTGTGGTCAACCTTCAAACAGCCATCAGCCACTCACTCAGTCACCCAGGCTGGCCAGGCACTCAAGCAGGGACCCCCACCTTGAAGGGGGTGTGGCCTGTCTGAAAATGGCCCTCAGCCGCTCACCCAGGCTGGCCAGGCACCCCAGCAGGACTCCCACCCTGATCCGGGACACTCTTCAGGGCAAACCAGCCAGCCCCCACCCATGCACCAGGCAAATAATAAAAGACTAATATGCAAATTGACCCTAATAGCAGAACAACTGGGAATGACTGGTCACTATGACACACACTGACCACCAGGGGGCAGACACTCAATGCAGGAATTGCCCTGTGGTGGTCAGTGAGCTCCCACAGGGGAGCTCTGCTCAGCCACAAGCCAGGCTGACAGCTGCCAGCACAGCAGTGATGGCGGGAGCCTCTCCTGCCTCCTCAGCAGCGCTAAGGATGTCTGATTACAGCTTAGGCCTGGTCCCTGATGGCAAGTAGACATCCCCCGAGGGCTCCTGGGCTGCCAGAAGGATATCCGACTGCCAGCTTAGGCCTGATCCCCCAGGAAGCAGGCCTAAGCCAGCAGGTGGACAACCCCCGAGGGGTCCCAGACTGTGAGAAGGCACAGGCAGGGCTGAGGGACCCACCCAAGTGCACAAATTTTTGTGCAGCGGGCCTCTAGTCCTATATAATAAAAGGCTAATATGCAAATCAACCCAACGGTGGAACTACCGGTCACTATGATGCACATTGACCACCAAAGGCAGATGCTCAATGCAGGAGCTGCCCCCTGGTGGCCAGTGCACTCCCACAGGGGGAGTGCAGCTTAGCCAGAAGCCAGATTCATGGCTGGTCAGCGCAGCGGCGGCGGAAGGAGTCTCTCCTGCTTCCAGGGTAACACTAAGAATGTCCAACTGCTGGCTTAGCTCTGCTGCCTGCAGGGAGAGGGCCTAAGCCATCAGTTGGACATCCCCTGAGGGCTCCCGGACTGCAAGATGGCACAAGCTAGGCTGAGGGACATCCTCCCAAGTGCACGAATTTCGTGCACCGGGCCTCTAGTATGTTTATAACTATGTGTAAATAAAAGTGTATTGAACTAACTAAAATTACATTTAAATCTAATATTTAGACTTTAAGACCTTAACAATAGTGAGGAAAATGAACATTTGTAATACAGAAGCTATAGGTAGAGCTTCCGTGTGCAAGTTTGAAATCCTATATAATAAAAGGGTAATAGGCAAATTGGCCCTAACAGCAGAATGACTGGGGATGACTGGTCACTATGACACACACTGACCACCAGGGGGCAACGCTCAATGCAGGAGATGCCCCCTGGTGGTCAGTCCGCTCCCATAGGGGGAGCTCTGCTCAGCCACAAGCAAAGCTGATGGCTGCCAGCACAGCGGTGGTGGTGGGAGCCTCTCCTGCCTCCTCAGCAGTGCTAAGGATGTCCGACTGCAGCTTAGGCCTGCTCCCCGCTGGCAAGTGGACATCCCCCGAGGACTCCCGGGCTGCCAGAGGGATGTCTGACTGCCAGCTTAGGCCTGATCCACCAGGGAGCAGGCCTAAGCCAGCAGGTGGACATCCCCCGGTGGACTACGAGAGGGCAAAAGCTGGGCTGAGGGACCCCCCTGAGTGCACAAATTTTTGTGCACCGGGCCTCTAGTAATACATAATCAACTGGAAATGTATACCTAGTATGTGGCATGTACTAATATTGATTCTGCTTCACTTTTGCATTAGGATAATTAATATTCTTTTTATTACATTATTTCATAACTTCTCCAGGAAATTCCTATTTGTGCGAACAGATATAATAGGGGGTAAAAAAGGAAGAAATTTATTTTAGCTATCTTAGTGAAGAGCAGCAGAAGTAAGGAACTACAATAAGAGTTAAATCTTAAGCATAGACTGAAATAGGATTGTACCCAGGTGAAGTAGGAGTAAGAGAAAATAGTAAATAAACCTGTGCAATGAGAAAATAGATTTATCTTTTAAAAAAAAGGAAGCAAAGAAGAAACTGTCTTTATTTAATTATTGCTTCTTCCATGTTGTTAAACTTTATGAAGCTATAACTTTAATTTTCATGTTGACTTGAAACTGGCAATGAACAAATATCTTGTTCTTTTTTTTTCACTCCATATATTTATTTTAAAGTTCAGTCTTATCTTTTACTTGTACTTTCCTGCACCTTTACTTTTTCTGATACAATCCTCTGCATCCCTAGTATTTTTTTTTTTTTCAAAAAATGTTAGCACTCTCATGTGTTATGCATTACTTATTTCTTCTGTTTGAACATTAATAAAGATATTAGGGAATACTGTCAATGATTATTTTAGGTTTCAGGGCAAGTTAAATATGTCCTACTTCATCTTATAAAGTGTAATCTTCACAATTCCCACAATGTGCTAAATTTCCCACAAAGTCACTATTTGATTTTATTTGTTTCCCGAAAGGAATACTACCTGTGAATTTATAGTAAGCTGTAGGCTGTAAGAGTTAGACACAAACCTCCTTGTTCTTCCTAATAACATGCTCTTAGGCAGATGTTAAAGCATATTGTTACTTTATAATCCATCAGTTATTTATTTTTTCTTGTTAGAGCCAACAGCAAGGAGTAAACTTAACCTAAAATCATATATTTGAGTTACTGTTTTGATTTACTTAAAATCAAAAGCATAATACATATCTCTATAAATTTAATATAGTTAAATTGAAGTTGAAAATAAATGTTATATTCTGAAATTACATGTCAGAAATACAGCTATTTAAAATATGCTTGCTTTTAGTGTATTGTTGTTTTTTACAAAGCCATTATAATACTAATTTTTTACCATTATTCTTATTGTTATGTATAATTTGGAATCGATAATAGATATACGCAAAGGCTATTCACATATTTTATAGTCAAAACACCATAGTCACACATGATTAAAGTAACAATTTGATTTAACTAATGTTTTCATACAAATAAATTATAAAAAGAAATGTACATACTATTTCAGAGTCAATATCTTCATGTTTTCTGTTTACAGATACTGTAGAATAAAGTAAATAAATGGGTGGAAATTTATTGAAGTAAGAAATCCTAAACTTTGCAGAAATTGTGTTCAATTAATTACAGAGCATCAGTTTCTTAAATTTCCAGATATTCTTAATTCACAGATATATTTTATAAGAGTAAAACAGTGAGTGCTTGTACAATGTTATTTAAAGTTTTATTTTTTGTTTCGAGAAAGAAATCTCACTAAGATCTAAAGTATTTAACATAAAGCTTATATTTTTACTAGCATAACAAATGTAGGGTACAAATCTGAAAATTCCTGAATACTGAGTTCCAGAATCTGTTTTAAAAACTCTTTCCTTATATAAGAATATCCTTTCCTTGCCATAGTAAAAATGATTTGTTACAGCTAAAGTTGTATTATGAGTCATTAAAGTGAATATAGAATCTGCTTAATGAAGTTCTTATATACAGAAACAACATTTACATCTGTACATATGATACTAAATGGTAATTTTTAACAATAATTCTAATTTTCCCCCAGAAGCAAAACAAAGCATTTTAAAAATAATTAGACAAAAGCTATTTGGTATGCTTTTCCATTTTTTATTGACTCTTGAAATGCAGTAAATTTAGTTTATCACTTAAAGTAGAAATTTCCGGATTGTTTTGCAAAGCTGTCCTATTGGATATTTGTTATAGGACTAACACAAATTTAACCCTTTAACACAGGCAATTTCTAATTAGTGCTTGACTAATCGATAATAGATATATGCAAAGGCTATTCACATATTTTATAGTCAAAACACCATATTCACACATGATTAAAGTAACAATTTGATTTCACTAATGTTTTCATACAAGTATTATGAACATACAAACAATTCTGGCATACTGAATTGATAGCATACTCCCCACAACCCCGCCCCTCCCGCAAAAAAAAAATAAAAAAAAAATCATGTCCACAAAGAGCTTCAGATTGTGATATTTTTTATTTGCCTATGTAGTTAGTTAAGAATCTTGAGATTAAATCATTGCAGATTTAGGGGGAGCCTAAAATCCAATGATGTATCCTTAGAAAAAAAGGAGACAACAGAGATACAAAGAGGAAAGAAGGCTATGTGGAAATGGACGTACTAGTAGAAATTGGAGTTATGCTGTAACAAGCCAAAGATTACCTGAGGCCAACCGAACATGGAAGAAGCAAGAAAATACTCTTCTCTCCAGAGCCTTCAGAGGAAGTATAGCTATACTTTAAGGCAACCCTAGGAAAAATAATAAACCTGATGCAGACGGCTTTGAAGAGTAGCCTCACAAGAGATACTGGAGACTTTTTTATTAATGTTACCAAAGAAATTCACCCCCCCACCCCTCACCCTACCCCCCACCCCCCCACCCCTACCCCACCACCCCCGTGTATGGTAAGGAACAAGCCCGGACAAACAGAGAACACTGACTTGCCAATAGATGTTGGAGCTACTTCCAGTGGGACAAAAAGGCAAGATGTGGAATTGTATAATCTCATATTCATCATGAATGTTTATAAAATAACTATTTCTAAGAACCTAAGATACACCAGACAATGTGTACTAATGTTGATGATAGAATCAAAGGGCCAGACTTCCCAGACGCTAGTGGGAATGTGACTCTCATGTTATTTTTAGAAAATGAATTTTCTAAGACTCCCACAGGAGGATGGAATATGGAAGAAGGCTTTATTTCAGTAGTTACATTTCTCAGGTCCCAAAGTCCCCTGCCCCTTAAGCCAGCTGAGAGTTCAGCAATATCAGAAACAAAGCCAGTGAACAGAGTTTCCCTACGCCTGTGAAGTGCAGCTTTCAGGCCAGATTAATGTCCAGTAGTCCATGTGTGGAGCCCCACAGGGCCCTGAGCCACGTGCAGCACAGGGGAGCATGCCCCTGCACCAGGAGTCCCAGGAGCCACGCACCCTGAGGCCAAGAGAGAGGGGAAAGGCACTTCCTGTGGGTGGAAGTTTGTATATTTAAATTCCGCAAGCTTGTAGTGGCCATGCCCATCCTGGCCGCTGACTCATTTTCAGGTGTGTTTGATGGGTAATTAGACTTCCCTGTCACTCAGACCTTACTGGGCATGGGTCTAACTGCCTTTGTCCAGTATCTTCCCCATCAATGAGCAGGGAACCGACTTGGAGTGCTAAATGCAGCTTTTTGGCAAAGCAGATCAAATGGCATGCCTATATTATCTGGTCTCCTCTTTCGCTTCTTTTCTGTTAGATAAATAACAACCAGGTGATTACAATGTTATCACTAAGAATATAACAGACTTAAATAAGCAAATAGCCAAGAATTAATCTCTGCTCTTAAGGTGCCTTCAATCTATCTCAAAAAAAGGAGAAGGTGTATTTCACAGATGTTATTAACTGCTATGAGAAGAGTAAGCACAGTCTACAATGCCATCAAAAAGTGTTTCTCAACCTTAGTTAACATTGATATTCAAACCAAAAATGTGGGGTGTTGAGTGTGAGTTTTTTGTCTCGCAAAATTGAAGAATGAAGTTGCCGACAAAAAAACCACTAGCAGAACGGGAGTTTATTGAGAGAAGCCAGTCCTGGAAAAGCAGCAACTGGGGTCCCAGGAGCAGGCCAGTGTCCAGAGTTTCCTTTCCATGTTACAGTGGGGAGACATTTTGCATCCAAGCTAAGTACAAGCTAATAGTACATGTGTGGAGGCCTGCATAACCATAGCCAAGTAGGTGCAGGGATGTGCTCCCCCACCACAGGAATGAAGGTTGGGGACCATTGAATGCCAGGGAGAAGAAAGAGTGTGAGAGGAAGCATGTGCCTTTTAATTTAGGGGATGGGTACAGTCTTGCTAGTTCCTGATTGGTCTTTTCAAAGAATTCTGCCTTAATAACATTCTTGGGATTGGTTATATGACTCACTGTCTTGTGATTGGTTATCTGCAAGCTGCCTGTCTTAGCAGCATCTATACATTTTAAAGTTTGTCTTCTGCATGTGTCCTTCCTTTCCCACCCAGCTGGGTTATTCTAGTAACTCTGCCCAGCTGGGTTTTGGGGTTCTATGTTTCCCTCACCCCACCCCCACCTATGGTCCCAATTCTTGACTGCCTAGCTTCCCTCTGTCTCCTCAATATTACTAAGAACTTTACAGAAAAATATGAGCTAGTTCTTCTTCCTATGAATGCTGATTTAATATGTGTGTTTTTATTTACTGCTTGCTTTTCTTTTGTTTTTAAATGTCCCTAGTTGCTTCAAATGACAGAACTCCGAAATTCTCTTGGAGTTCTAGCTTTCAGGACTGGTGCTCTTCTGACCTCTTGGAAATAAGGTGAGAAATGGATGCTATTCCCTTTTGATACAGGATAGATTGTATCTGGATATTTTATACAGTGGCTAGTAGCTGCTCCCATAGCCAGGTTGGCATGGACTGGTCTGGCAGCAGGCAGTGGCGTACCCACAGAGAACTCAGTTATATGATCTGGACAAGCAGCCTCTTCTCTCACATTCAAATGAAACAGACTCAAATCCCAACCTATTTATGATGGAAATCCCAAGTCTTTCAGGTTTTTTTAAGTATCTAGGAGAAGTGATGTCTTTTGATTACTCACATCTGGGCCCAGGCTCTTGACTTTAGTTCTCTCAGTCCATTAATGTTTTCACTATCCTTGACATAGATTGTTATCTATGAAATATTAAATAGCATATGCCAAGTACTGGATATCACAGATATACTTGTTCCAAAGCTCACTGAGATTTTTCCCTTTTTTTCAGAATGAAATACCTGATTGTCCTTTTCATTAAATCCATTACCTCTTTGAAATGCACCTGCTCCTATCTCTAACATTTAATAACTTCTCTAAACCTAACTGAAAGCACTGACCTTGAAATTGACCAAGGGTTGCCTTATGGACCCATGTCATCTACAACACTAGCTTAGATTCAGGTTACAAGCTTGTGAATATTGTTTCAGTCTACAACTTTGAAGATCCGAAGGCCTAACTCGAGAAAATGTTCCTGATTGATTGCTTGTCTCTAACTCATCCTTCCATACTACCATAGTCAGAACAAATGAACTATTGTGCTAGTATTTGCCAACTGATTTCACTTTTCAGAATAGCTTCTCTACTTTCTATAAAACATGTCATATCATCATATCAACTACTTCAATGACTTCTCTGTGAAGTGACTATACCATGTACTAATACTATTTTTAAGTCTATGTTTAATGATCTCCTTTCATGTCTCAGATGACCAGTGAGTGTATAGTTGGCATTTCACAGACATTAATTCCTGCTCCCTGTATTTGATTAAACCTGAAAATTCAGTAGATTGGTAAAATAAATTTTGAGAAGTAAATTGATATCAAATTATGCATAAAACTCAGAACCAGAGCTATTTAGACCTGATGCTGTAGGGGGAAAAAAATGCCACCATAGGGTTTCTGAATGAAGTATGGTAAGTAGGATTATAAACCAGCATATGCAAAATTGTCTTGAAGCCAGGAAATTATCAGTAATATTATTGAAGCAGGTTAGGTATGAGCTAATGAGTCCAGGTCCAGGTTGATGGAAATATAAATAAAGAAGAATATTTGATGCAGAGTAATTCAGAAGTAAAAATCAACAGAATGACTGAATTACTTTTCTGAATGAAAGACAATTCCAAATTTTAAAGTTAGGAACAACTGGGAAAAGGAGTAATGTCAAAGTTAAATACCAGAAATATTAAGAATAACCAGTTTTAAGAGACACTATGAAATTAAAGTTAAAATTTCTAAGGTTGTGGGGAAACATCACAGTAGACATCTCTTAAACATAATTATGCATAGAAGTAAACTAAACTTAGTTGTTATAGGTGTTGTGATTAAAATTACATAAATGTAGCATACTTTTCTTCAAAGAAAAAGCTAGAACTCATCAGCTTCCTAAGGTAACCAAGTTTATATGGCTAGAACCAAGATAGAAAGCACAGAGGGAAACAGTTTGAGGACAAAAATAATTTTAGGCTCTCTATACATTTTTCCAAATGCCATAGGGGAAAGGAAGAAAGAAGGAGTGGAGAATCACTCACCATGGGGATTGTTCTTCAAAGAGCAATCAAAACATTTATAATAGAATCAGGGGTTAAAAGAAAACAGGCACAACTTCATAACTTCACTAAAAATAAGTAATAATTAAGAAAAAATACTATATTTTAGAAAGTAGCAGTACAAAATATACGCATGTCCAATATTGCTTGACACATGGAATTCTTAAAGATTTTTTTGAGTTGAGCAATTATGTAGAATGTTATTAGTAAATCTATTATTAATAAGTAGGTATGTTATCATTAAATATAGCAATTGTTTGGGACTAAGTGCTATATTTTTTTCTCCATTAAGCACTGGCCAAATTAAACAGAAATTGTAATCCAAATGTTTTAGTATATGTGTCTTCTGCCTGCTCAGTGTTTCTTCAAGAGCCAGAAGGCTCAGGAGGTATCTTGGACCAAGACACCATCAATTCTCTCTTGGATTAATTACTCAATGTCCTCCTAAAGGATCTCCCTGCTACTCTGCCCATCTGCAATTTAGTCTCAATAGAGTAAATTGTTTCTTTTGGGATTATGTCATTCCTCTGCTCAAAACCTTCCAAAGGCTTCACATTGCACTCAGAATCAAAGTCAAAATTATTCAATATTTCTGACCTCATTTCCACACTAGCCTTTATGCTATTCCCCTAACATGTCAGAGAGGTCCCTGTCTTGGGCCTGGAAGGATTGCTACTTTCCTAGATATCACACTTCATGCAAGGCCTGGTCTAGTATCAATTTCTCAGTCAATTCTTCCCTAAGCACCACATATAAAGTACCAACCCCTCTGTATCCCAAATCCTTATACTACCAAGGTCTGTCCTTTTACTCTACTCTTTATTTTTTTGCAAAGTATTTATCACTTTCTAAATATTATATAATGTATTGATTTTAATATGGATTATTTATATTATAATTTCCTTAACTGATTTACTTAGCTCCAAACTGGTCTTGCAAGGCATGTCAGGCCATAAAAACTGTGAACAATGCACTGCTGGGGGCGGGGCTGGGGGTGAAGGTCGTTATCGCTGGCCCCAGGACAGATCATCGGATATAGGCTGGGTATCTCAACACCTGGGGGCCTTCCTATAAGTCCACAAAAGGGGGCAGGACCATATCTGCAAGACAAAGACCCCAGAAGGTTATAAAAAGTGAAGCCCTCTGCGTATTTCTTCACTCTGATTTGGAAATTATTCCCAGAGTCCACTGGTGCAATTAAAACGGGGTCCCTCCCTTTTTCTAGGAAGTGTGCTTGGTATTTCTTTGGTCTTCTGAAACATTTGGTTCCCTGAGCAATAATAATCTATCCAGCAAGGCTATCATTCAAAATTGAAGGGGAAATAAGAAGCTTCACAGACAAAAAGAAAGGCTAAGAGAGTTTATCACCACCAAGCCAGCAATGCAAGAAATGCTAAAGAGACTGGTGTAAAAAGAAGAAATAAAAAGCTAAGAAAGAAAACAGGCACAAAAAATAGAAGTGGCTACCAACAAGTACCTTTCAATAATAACTTTAAACGTAAATGGACTAAATGCTCCAATCAAAAGATATCGAGTGGCTGAATGGATAAAAAACCAACACCCATATATTTGCTGTCTACAAGAGATCCACGTCAGAAGAAGGGACTCACACAGACTGAAAGTGAAGGGATGGAAAAATATCTTTTAGGCAAATGGAAATGAATAAAAAAAGCTGGGGTAGCAATACTTATATCAGACAAAATAGACCTCAAAGTGAAGGCCATAACAAGAGATAAGGAAGGCCACTTCATAATACTAAAGGGATCAATGCAACAAGAAGATTTAACCCTGATAAACATATATGCACCCAATGCAGGAGCACCCAAATACATAAAAAACTCCTGGAAGATATCAAACGAGAGAGATCAACAACAATACAATCATAGTAGGGGACTTTAATACACCACTGACATCACTGGATAAATCCTCTAGACAAAAAATCAGCAAAGAAACAGCAATCCTAAATGACTCACTAGATCAGATGGACTTAATTGACATCTTCAGAACATTTCACCCCAAAGCTACGGAATATACATTCTTCTCAAGTGCACATGGGACATTTTCAAAACTAGACCACATATTGGGTCACAAGCAAAGTCTTCCCAAATTCAAAAAGATTGAAATCATATCAAGCATTTTCTCAGATCACAATGGTATAATATTAGAAATAAACTACAATAAAAACAATCCAAAACACTCAAACACTTGGAAGCTGAAAAGCATGCTTTTAAACAATGATTGGGTTACCAAAGAGATCAAAGAAGAAATTAAAAACATCCTGGAAACTAATGACAATAAAAAAAAAAACACACAATCCAAAATCTCTTGGACATAATGAAAACAGTGCTGAGAGGGAAGTTTATAGTGCTACAGGCCTACCTCAAAAAACAAGAAAAAATGGTAATAAATCATCTAACTTTACAACTCAAAGAACTAGAAAGAGAGCAACAAGAAAAGCCCACAGTATCCAGAAGGAAGGAGATAATAAAGATCAGAGCAGAAATGAATGACATAGAGACCAAAAAAAAAAGCACAATACAGAAGATCAATGAAACCAAGAGCTGGTTCTTTGGAAGGATAAACAAGATTGATGAACCTCTAGCCAGGCTCACCAAGAAGCAAAGAGAGAGGACCCAAATAAACAAAATCGGAAATGAAAGAGGCGAAATAACAACAGACCCCACAGAAATACAAAGGATTGTTAAAAAATACTATGGACAACTCTGTTCTAACAAACTAGACAACCTGGAGGAAATGGACATATTCCTAGAAAAATACAACCTTCCAAAACTCAATCAGGAAGATTCTAAAAGTATCAATAGGCCAATAACTATGGAAGAAATTTTAGCAGTTATCAAAAAGCTTCCAGCAAACAAAAGCCCGGGGCCAGATGGCTTCACAGGGGAATTTTACCAAACATTCAAGGAAGAACTAAAACCTATCCTCCTCAGACTATTCCAAAAAATTCAAGAGGAAGGAACACTTCCAAGCACATTCTATGAAGCCAGCATCACCTGAATACCAAAACCAGATAAAGACAACACAATGAAAGAGAATTACAGGCCAATATCCCTCATGAACATAGATGTCAAAATCCTCAACAAAATTCTAGCAAATCGGATCCAGCAGTACATCAGAAAGATCATACACCATGACCAAGTAGGATTTATCCCAGGGATGCAAGGATGGTACAATATCCGCAAATCAATAAACGTGATACATCACATAAACAAATTGAAAGATAAAAATCACATAGTCATATCAATTGATACAGAAAAAACATTTGACAAAATCCAGCACCCTTTCTTGATAAAAACTCTCAGCAATGTGGGAGTAGATGGATCATACCCCAATATAATAAAAGCCATATATGACAAACCCATAGCCAACATCATACTCAATGGACAAAAACTAAAACCATTTCCCCTAAGAACAGGAACAAGACAGGGATGCCCACTCTCACCACTCCTGTTCAACATAGTACTGGAAATACTTACCATTGCTTGATCAGACAAGAAGAAGAAATAAAAGGCATCCAAATTGGAAAAGAAGAAGCAAAACTGTCCTTATTCGCAGATGACATGACACTGTATATAGAAAACCCTAAAGACTCCAAATTTTCGTTTCTTTTTTCACAGTTTAGCCTAAAACAGGGTATCTGGCTCATTGTTGGTGTTTATTAAATATTGGCTGCATGTAGTCTTTGCATTGCTGGTGGACAGCAGCTTACCCCATTTGTGGAGAGTCCTTTTTCCGACTATTTCCATAATTTGCCAAGGTGATAGTATTAAAAAGAACTGGTTGAGCTAAAGAAAATAGGATAGGAAGTTACTCCTCTTTGATTAATAATTCATATGGTAGAATTTGTCATTTTGTTGATTTTCAGCATTCATTTGTTAATGAACCATAAAGATAAGGCCTGATTCTGAAGACAAATGTATATCCCCACTATCTGGAATGAACCTTCTAAATCATGAAGCTACCACAAAGACAGGAACAAGGTAGGAGCCTGAGGGAAATCAAGGTGGATAAAGATCCCTAACAATATTTTTTTAATGAATGAGTGGAACGTTGCCATAGTCTAATTCCACCTCTTTACAAATCACTTATATGAATAATACCCAAACTAATATTTTTTACTCACAGCAATTTAATTTGGGTTTCTGCAAATTATCTATATAATAAAAGTTAAGCAACGATTAAGGCAGAATGACCAGTCGCTATGATGCACACTGACCACCAGGGGGCAGGCTCAATTCAGGAGCTGCCCCCTGGTGATCAGTGCACTCCCAAAGGGGGAGCACTGCTCAGCCATAAGCCAGGCTCAAGGCTAGCAAGTGCAGAGGTGGTGGCAGGAGCCTCTCCTGCCTCCATGGCAGTGCTAAGTAGCAGCAAGCAGGCAGGTGGTAAGGAAGGAGGCATCCGAGACTGCAATAGGGATATCCGCCTGCTGGCTTATTTCCGATCCCTACAGGGAGCAGGTCTAAGCCGGCAGGTGGACATCCCCTAAGGGATCCTGGACTGGGAGAGGGCTCAGGCCTGGCTGACGGACAACCCCCCCCCCAAGTGCACGAATTTTGTGCACCAGGCCTCTAGTAACCAATAAATCTCTGACTAACTTTGTGGAGAGTAGGGAAGCTTTATGGCTTTGTTACAGTTGTTTCATTACAGTAGCTCTGATAATCTTTCATAATGTGTCTAGGAAGTTTAGTTTTCAGAAAGTATAAATGGATTGTGATAAATCATGTCTAATTGATTCAATATTCCCTGTAAAATTTAGGATGACCCAAAGTGCTCATTAAAATAATTCCATACACTATTTAGCTACTTCAAAATCAAAATTTCTTCTTGATCTGGAACATTTTCAAGCTGAGGTTTCTAATCTCATTTACATCCCTTTGATCATCCATCAACTTTTCCTCATCATTTTCATTTAGAAAACTCAGCTCATCTCTACTCATCTTACACCTATAAACACACTTGTGGCCACCTTTTTCTAGTACTCTGAAAGCTATGATTTTACCTCCAACTTTGACTCCTTTAAATTCACATTTTGTTTGCTCTGAAGTAATATGAACAGATCTCATCTTCCCATTTTCTAAATTGTGCAAGAGCTTTTTGTACAAATTCACATTACACTCAATCTCATGCTTGCCTCCTCATTTATCTCAGATTTTCTTTTAGCTCCCAATCCATTTCATGATCCAGTTTAAAATGCCTATTTCTCTGAAAATTAAAGACAGAGCTGCAATCTCATTTCATTTCACTCCCTATTCATCTGCCCATGTTACAACTATTGCTTATACGAGAACATTTTCTGCCACCTAATGATTACTTTCTGCGTCTTCTGTTTAATCAGCATTCTGTGTCACTTAAAACTCAGTGTAAAACAGTTTTTTCTGTATGTCCTCAAAAATATTTTCTCTGTATAATTTTATTGATAGTGTAATCTATACATTTAAAACTCTATAAAGAGCAAACATTTTCTAATTTACACAATTGTTGTAATATTGACTATTTGTTATTATAATTTCCCTTTAAGTTAAAATTTACACAACTCACCTCATGGTTCTCCACATTGACAACAGAGAAGACATTGATATTAACCAAAATTTCATTTTCACATCTTAATCAATATTATTCATGCACTTCTGTCTTAATGTCTTTGACAGAACTGATTGCATTAATTCACGTGGGAACCAGCATGTCTCTAAGTTTATATTACTCACTGACACAGCTTTACAAAAAGAATGCCTTTTGTATATTCATTTTTTAAAAATTATGTTCATATTTATAAGTTTGCTCTAAAATAAAAGAGGAATAAAAAGTAGGTAGTATAATTGTGATATTGCTACAAACTTAAATACATATGCATGCTTATAAATAGACTAGTGGCCCAGTGCACAAATTTGTGCATGGGTGTGGTCCAGCAGGCCCACCAGAATGGGAGCCCATCAGGTGTGGCCAGCTATGGGGTCTAATGCTGGATGCTGGAAGCTATAGCTTTCCCCCAGGTAGATCTAATTATACTTTAAGTATGGCCAAAAGAAAACCCACAACAGAACTGTTTTGCATTTCACGTGCCATGAGATGAAGTTGTTTCTGTGTTGTTTGCACACGTGTATCAAGATGGATGATGGCCCTTTAATGATTTTTGCGTTCTTCCCATGGCTCTGCCCTCAGTTTCCCAATATGATCTTCATGTCTGTTTGTTTAAAAGTTTTTTCTGTTTTTTAATGTGCCTACCCTTCGCTGTTGCTCCTGGCAGCCTGCAGGTCCTCTTTGCTGCCCCCTTTAAAGAGGATTGAAAGCTCACCTAATCTGTAAGGCACTGCAATTTCATAAAATCCCCACCCAGCCTCTCTACATTCCTCAGCAAAGAGCTGCCATCCCTGTTAATGCTTAGGTTGCCTTTTTGGCTAATTTGGAAGGTCTCCTGGGGCTGCAGGCCACAGAGGGAGAATTCCACACCTTGGCTGCAGTATTTGCAGAGCCCTCTGGAGACTCTGGCTGGGGACAGAAGGCACTGATAATTATTTTCTTGTGCTTTCACTAAATGCACATGCACCAGGGAGCCAGGCAGTGATTTAGGGGTGTTGGGAGCCGCTCGGGAGTGGGACCGGCTGGGCAAGGGACCACAGTCATTCGGGTCATTTTGGTCATTCTGCCATTCGGTCACTGGGATTTTACTATATCGGATTTCTGTTAGCCAAACATAATTTTTCTATTAAATGTAACCTTAAAAGAACTTATTATCTATTGCTATTTGTCATATAGATTTGGTATTGGGATTTCTAGTTCTAGTAAGGGATGTGGTACATCCTAACCTTACCTGATGGTTAAAGGATGCCACTAACCAACAAGGAGAAATGAATGGGGAAAAAAGTATGAGAGGCATTTTAAGTCTACCTCCACTCCCCTATTCAATGCTATTCAAAAGAGTAAAACAGATTATTTTGATTTTGAAAGGTTACTAGAATAATTGAATAGGTAGAGCCCATTATAGAGTTAAAAAAAAAAAGGAATGCTGAATGCTGAAACCTGACATTACTTCTATCTCTCTGTTCTTTCAGAATGCTGGAAACTATACTTAATTCTTTGAACAAAAATAGGGAGTACATTTTTATTCAAAAGTGAATCAGTCATCCTGACTGGTTTGGCTCAGTGGATAGAGCGTCGGCCTGCGGACTGGAAGGTCCCAGGTTCGATTCCAGTCAAGGGCATGTACCTTGGTTGCGGGCACATCCCCAGTGGGAGATGTGCAGGGGCAGCTGATCGATGTTTCTCTCTCATCGATGTTTCTAACTCTCTATCCCTCTCCCTTCCTCTCTGTGAAAAATCAATAAAATATGTATTTTTTTTAAAAGTGAATCAGTCAAGAAGAAAAACCCAAATATGCTGGAACATGAAATTACCCACAAAAAATCCCACTCAGATCAGGTCTTTTTTTTAGTAAACATAGAGTTGGCCCTCCATATCCCTGGGGATTTCACCAACCACAGATTGAAAACAATATTTTCAGTCCATAGTTGGGAATCTGCAGGTGGGGAGGGCTGACTACATACATTGTTCTATGCCATTTTATATAAGGGACATGAGCATCCATGGATTTTGGTATCCATGGGGATCTCTGAACAAATCGCTCAAGGATATCAGGGGGGATTGTAGTTGTTTAGGGGAGTAAAAAGTAATGTGTGGATTATCTGCTGCCCCAAGGGTCTGTTCCCTAACCCCCACATTGTTCAAGAGTCACCTACACAAACACACATTTCATACCTGGTACATTACCAGTACACAATACCATTAGATATAATATTGTTATTATATATAAAACAAACAAAAAACCTAATTAACATTTCTTTTCCTTAAGATGCTTCAATGCCTCATCTAAAACTGTCCCTATTCTCTCCCCATTATACACAAGCTCTTCAAGGTATCATACAAAAACCTCCATATTGTGGACTCTAATATTTCTCCAAAATCTCTTAAAACATCAAGGCTGCTCCCTGATCATACATGACTCACAGGAAAGGCCGCATTGATTTTTCCTTCCCATCCCCTTAAGCAGCCTTTCAAAGTCAGGTGAATTGCTGTGATTTAAAAACATCCCTCTCATACTCATATGCACACAAGTCAGATGAGGTATCAATAAGAGTTTTCATATGCCCTGTTCAAACTCCCATTCTTGCACTAATGGCACCTGTTATCATTGTCTGTTTTTGTCAACCAACAGAGATTCATGGAAGAATCTCTTGTTCTTTGTAATTTTCTCTATTTTCACTTTTTAGTTGATTTCAACATATATTCGTTTGGTGTCTCCTGTGTTCCAGGCTCTCTTCCAGTTATTAATTTTTTAAAAATGTTTCATTTGTCCTGAAAATGTATTCAAGCATTTTTAAAATACAAACAGTACTTTTTCAATGTTCTTTTTCTCTACTTACTACTTAATTGGTAGCAATTCAAATCTGCTTCTCATATCTGAATCTAGAAGTCAATTAATGTGTTCAGCTTCCAGATTCAAACACTCACCCATGAATCCCTCTTGTATTTCTTTAAGTAATATCCAAATGTGTCCAAATAAAATAGATGAGAATCTCTAAATCCCAGAGTGCACCACCTGCTTATGGCTCCAAACCAGCATATCTGGATTTGCTAGTGGACTCAAAAGATCCTATTTTGTACTTTCTGACCTCCTTTTGACCAGGTTTTTTGCTGGGAGTTACAATCTCCAAATAAATGTATTGTCGTTCCTTATAAATTGATAAACTAATGAATAAACTTGGGGTCTTATTAAAATGCAGGTTGTGGATTAGTATATCTTGGAGGGGCTGAAGTTCAGAATTTCTAGCTAGCTCCAGGTGATACTCATGCTGATAGTCTGCATATATGAGCTTAATTAGTGAGGGTCTACTGGAGAGATTCGGATTGGATGCACAATAGTAGTGATGGTGATGGGAATGAAATGGTACTCCAGATGCCTCCAAAGTTAAATTCTTATCATTGGGGCTACAGAACTCCAATATTGTGTTGCTGTTTGGCCAATAGGGCAGCATTGAAGGAAGGATGACATGGCTCAATTTTTCAAATCAAACTAAAATGTTCTATTTTATTATATGAACACTAGGGGCCCGGTGCACGAAATTCGTGCACTGGGTGTGTGTGTGGGGGGGGTGTCCCTCAGCCCAGGCTGCCCCCTCTCACATACTGGGAGCCCTCAGGCGTTGACCCCCATCACCCTCCAATCGCAGGATCGGCCCCCAGCCCAGGCCTGATGCCTCTGGCCCAGGCGTCAGGCCTGGGCAGGGGACCACCAGACCCCTCCGATTGCTGGCTCTGCCCCTTGTCCAAGCCTGATGCCTCGGCCAGAGGCGTAGACCCCCATCACCCTCCGATCACCTGATCGGCCCCTTGCCCAGGCCTGAGGCCTCTGGCCCAGGAATCATGCCTGGGCAGGGGACCCCCATCTCCCTCTGATCGCTTGCTCCACCCCCCGACCAAGCCTGATGCCTCTGACCCAGGCTTCAGGCCTGGGCAAGGGGACCATCATATCCCCCCAACCCCCGGGTCCGCCCCCCGCCCAGGCCTGATGCCTTGGCCAGAGGAGTTGATCCTCATCACCCTCCGATCACCAATCACCGGATCGGCCCCTTGACCAGGCCTGAGGCCTCCGGCAGAGGTGTTAGGCCTGGGCAGGGGACCCCCAGCTCCCTGCGGTTTCAGGCTCCGCCCCTGCCCAGGCCTAAATCCTCTGGCCGAGGCGTCCGGCCCGGGCAGCGGGGACCCGCAGCGGCAGCAGCGCCGCGATCTCCCGCTCTGCCCCTGTCCAGGCCTAACGCCTCTGGCAGAAGCATTAGGCCTGGGCAGGGGACCCCCAGCTCTCCGCGGTTGCAGGCTCCGCCCCTGCCCAGGCCTAACGCCTCTGGCCTAGGCGTCCGGCCCGGGCAGCGGGGACCTGCAGTGGCAGCGGGGGGCGCCGCGATCGCGCCCTGCCCCTGCAGGATGCCTCTGGCTGAGGCGTCCGGCCCGGGCAGCAGGGACCCGCAGCTGCAGCGGCCCCGCGATCGTGGGCTTCGCTTTAGGCCCAGGCAAGGGACCCCTAGCTCCCTGGACTGCCAGCTTCGACCGTTCCCAGCTCCCATCTCTGGCTCCACCCCTACTTCCTGCTATCACTGGCCAGGGCAGCAAAGGTGCCTGATTCTCTGATCATGGCTGGGGGGCAGGGCAAAGGCCTTTGCCCTGCCCCCCAGCTCTTAGCTCCCCCCTGGGTTTCCGATCACTGTCAGTGGCAGGGGGCTTCTCCCTGCTTTCCCTTTCGCCTCCCTGCATTGTGTCTACATATGCAAATTAACCGTCATCTTGTTGGTAGTTAACTGCCAATCTTAGTTGGCAGTTAATTTGCATATAGCCCTGATTAGCCAATGAAAAGGGTAGCGTCGTATGCCAATTACCATTTTTCTCTTTTATTAGTGTAGATAAGTATTATTAACCCACTTTTACTGAGCACTTATTTAATGCTTACTGAGTCATATGTATTTTATTGTAAATACTTTCTATGTATATATTTCTAATTTGATTCTATTAATATCCTTATTTTTTCAGATGAGGAAATTGAGCCAGAAAAATAGTAATTTGCCTCAATTTCAATAAGATAATAAGTGGTGAACCTGTGATTTAAATCTAGTAAGTCTGACTACTGTGCTAAAACTTTTAACAGGTTTCTAGAAATTATAGAGTTTAGAGTCAAAATATGGATGGGGAGAACTCAAGAAAAGAGAAACTTGGTCCAACCATATAAGCCAAATAATTATTACAAATTTGACTTATTCTAACAATTTAAATAATTCTAACTAATTCTAAGTTTCACTGTTTTCATCTCTGATTTTGAAGGGCTTTATCATTTCTCTTTTTTTATTGTAATTTATTTCTAATATTATGCCATCGTGGTCTGAGAAGATGCTTGGTATAATTTCAATCTTCTTGAATTTGGGGAGACTTTGTTTGTGACCCAATATGTGGTCTATTTTTGAAGACGTCCCATGAGCCCTTGAGAAGAATGTATATTCCGTGGCTTTGGGGTGAAGTGTTCTGAAGATGTCAATTAAGTCCATCTGATCTAGTGAGTCATTTAGGATTGCTGTTTGTTTGCTGATTGTTTGTCTAGAGGATTTATCCAGTGATGTCAGTGGTGTATTAAAGTCCCCTACTATGATTGTATTGTTGTCGATCTCTCCTTTGATATCGTCCAGGAGTTTTTTTTATGTATTTGGGTGCTCCTGCATTGGGTGCATATATGTTTATCAGGGTTATATCTTCTTGTTGTATTGATCCCTTTAGTATTATGAAGTGGCCTTCCTTATCTCTTGTTATGGCCTTCACTTTGAGGTCTATTTTGTCCTATATAAGTATTGCTACCCCAGCTTTTTTTTTTCATTTCCATTTGCCTAAAAGATATTCTTCCATCCCTTCACTTTCAGTCTGTGTGAGTCCCTTCTTCTAAGGTGGGTCTCTTGTAGACAGCATATATATGGGTCATGTTTTTTTACCCATTCAGCCACTCGATGTCTTTTGGTTGGAGCATTTAGTCTGTTTACGTTTAAAGTTATTATTGAAAGGTACTTGTTTGTAGTCATTTCTTTTTTGTGTGTGGCTGTTTTCTTTCTGAGCTTTTTCTTTCTTCTTTTTACACCAGTCCCTTTAGCATTTCTTGAATTGCTGGCTTGGTGGTGATAAACTCCCTTAGCCTTTTTTTGTCTGTGAAGCTTCTTATTTCCTCTTCAATTTTGAATGATAGCCTTGCTGGATAGAGTATTCTTGGATTCAGTCCTTTGCTTTGCATCACTTTGTAAATTTCTGTGCATTTTTTTCTTGCATGATGTGTTTCTGTTGAGAAATCATTTGATAATCTAATGGGAGATCCCTTGAATGTAACTTTCCATCACTCTCTTGCAGCCTTTAAGATTCTCTCTTTGTCCTGAACATTTGCCATGGTAATTATGATGTGTCTTGGTGTGGGTCTTTTCGGGTTCACCTTGTTTGGGACTCTCTGTGCTTTTGTGATTTTTTTTCTTCCCCACCTCTTGGAAGTTTTCTGATAATATTTCTTCAAATAGGTTTTCTCTTGTTCCTCTTTCTGTTGTTCTGGCACCCCTATTATTCGTATGTTGTTTCGTTTCATGTTGTCCCATAGCTCTCTTAGGCTTTCCTCCTGTCTTTTAATTTTTTTCTCCAATTGCTGTTCAGTTTAGGTGTGTTTTGTTTCCCTGTCTGCTAATTTGCTAATTCAGTCCTCCGCTTCTCCTAGTCTACTGTTGAAAACTTTCAATGGTGTTTTTTATTGCAGCTATATCACTCTTCATTTCTTCTTGGTTCTTACATAGTTTATTGATTTTATCATCTGTTTCTTCTTGCTTCTTGCATAAGTTGTTGATTTTTTTTTCTCCATCCGGTTTATGCACTCTAGGACCCTTAATCTGAATTATTTTTCTGTCATGTTGCAGGCCTCTGTATCACTTAGCTGCTTTTCTGGTGAGTCCTCCTTTTCTTTCCTTTGGGGGTTTCTTTGTCTACCCATGTTTGATTGTACCACCATATCTAGATGTTGAGTCGTTCAGTGGCTGCTCCTTGGGTGGCTGTGGATCCTCGGGCTGCAGTTGCTCCTCTGGCGGTTGTGGTAGCAGCTGCTCCTCAGTTGGTAGCAGCTCCTCTGGTGGGTGCTGTTCACAGTTCTATCATTTTTCAATAGGAAGTTCAAGCTGGTTATTTCAAAGATGCCAGCCATCTGGCATTAAATCAGAAGTCTTATGAATTATTTGGAAGCTTCTTTTGATCATGGATATGAAAACAGCATGATCTCATTTTTGTCAATCCTCTGGATTTATTTTAGAATTGTAACCCATTTAGAATAACTTTTTTGTTTTCTTGTATCCTAAATGTCAATTTTAAAAGACCCTAAAATTCTTGATACTTTCCATGTGACAAAACAAGGACCTCTGATTTTCACTTTGGCTAAAAATTATACAATTAAAAATGGAAATACATATTTTATATTGTGTGAAACATTTCCTTATAATGTAAAATATTTTATTCTGCATTAATAAAAATATAGAAGCCTAACAAAGGAGGTGTTGTCCTACTATTATATCCTCAGCTGGTGAGACATTACCTAAAGTATTATGTTCTACTGGGAACACTCACTTTCAAGAGGTCATTTTAAAACTGAAAACTTCCAGAAAAAAATGACATGAGAATTAGAAACCTGTTATATTAAATGTATTTAAAAGGACACACAACCTTTAAAGTGAAGATGTAAATGAGACAGGAGGCTGTTTTCAAATTTTTGAAGTACAGTCTGGCATGTGGAGGAATTAATTGTTTTCTGTGTGGCCTCAGAATATCAGACTAGAAATGAATGTCTGAAAGCATCAGGTTGTCTCAGGAATGACTATTTCAGAAAGACAAATATCCCCAAGTTAAAGTTGCTGAAAGCATTCACAGATGAAATAGTTTAGTCATTCAGTGATTCATTTACTCTTCCATAAACTTTTTTCTGAAGTTTTGTCTGTGGTAGATATTTCAATGTCCACAGCACAATAAAATTTAAAAGAAAACTTAAGATCCATGCAGCAACACCATTTATTGAAGAGACTGTCTTGACTCCATTGTATGTTCTTGCCTCCTTTGTCAAATACTAATTGAGCATAGTGGTTTGGGTTGATTTCTGGGTTCTCTATTCTATTCCTTTGGTCTATATGTCTGTTCTTGTGCCAGTTTCAGGCAGTTTTGAGAACAGTGTCTTTGTAATACAGAACATACAATGGAGTCAAGACAGTCTCTTCAATAAATGGTGTTGGGAAAATTAGACAGATACATGCAAAAAAATGAAAGTAGACCACCAAGTTACATCATACACAAAAATAAGCTCAAAATGGATTAAGGACTTAAACATAAGATGGGAAACCATAAAAATATTAGAAAAATCCACAGGCAGCAAAATCTCAGACATATGCCGAAGCAATATTTTCACTGATACAGGTCCTAGGGCAACAGAAACTAAAGAGAAAATCAACAAATGGGACTACATCAAAATAAAAAGCTTCTGTACAGCAAAAGAAACCATCAACAAAACAACAAGAAAGCCCACTGCATGGGAGAACATATTTGCCAAAGTTATCTCCGATAAGGGTTTAATCTTCAACATTTAGAGGAAACTCATAAAACTTAACAAAAGGAAGATAAACAACCCAATCAAAAAGTGGGCAAAGGACCTAAATAGATACTTTTTGAAAGAGAACATAAGGAAGGCCAAGAGACATATGAAAACATGCTCAAAGTCACTAATCATCGGAGAGATGCAAATCAAAACAACAATGTGGTACCTTCTCATACCTGTCAGATGGCTATCAATAAATTAACAAATGACAAGTGCTGGTGAGAATGCAGAGAAAAAGGAACCCTCATGCACTGCTGGTAGGAATGCAGACTGTGGTACATCTACACAATGGAATACTTCGCTGCTGTAAAAAAGAACGAATTCTTACCATTTGCAACAGCATGGATGGAACTGGAGAGTATTATGCTAAGTGAAATAAGCCAGTCAGAGAAAGATAAATATCACATGATCTCACTCATTTGTGGAATATAATGAACAACATAAAACTGATGAACAAAAACAGATCCAGAGACAGAGAAACATCAATCAGACCATCAAACTTCAGAGGGAAGGTAGGGGAGGGCGGAGGTAAGGGAGAGAGATCAACCAAAGGACTTGTATGCATACATATAAGGCTAACCAATGGACATAGACACCATGGGGGTGAGGGCATGAGTGGGGAGGTGGGGGGGGCGGTAATAGAGGGATAAGGACACATATATAATACCTTAATCAATAAAGAAAAAGAATCCTATATATATATATATATATATATATATATATATATATATATATATATATATAAAAGGTCCATGCAACAGACTGTTCTTCCAAGATGTCAGCAAAGAAACCTATCCTACACACTTCCACAATCTAACATTGACACTTCTCATTAAGATATAGGCCCTACATGTCCTCCTCTTGAGTCTCTAGATCATAGTGGAAGTGATATCATATGACTTCCACAGCCAGGTCATATATAGAATGCTTCCTCTTCCTTGTCCTTCTAAGATGCTTATACCTGAAGCTCATCTACCACGGTGTTAAGAAGCCCAAGTCATATGGAGACATGTGAGAGCTGAAACCTTTGAGATCATTTAAAACCCAGCCACCATCTGACTAGCACCACAAGCAAGACTCTGAGTGAGAACCACTCAATTCAGATCAATCTGCCCTAGGACTATGAGAGGGAAGAGTAAAACAATTAGTGTTGCTTTAATCCACTAATTTTGTGGATTAAATTAATTCATTAATTTTTTAAATGCAGAAATTAATAACTGGCAAAATCCTTACTAATTCCTTATAAAATAAGTAATGCTGATTAGTACTATCTAATTTACCCCTGTAATATTTGTTTTAGAGCCCAGATACTTTTTTTCTTCTTTAGTAGCCTAAAAACAAATAATTTCCAAAAATTATTTTTTATAATGTTTCAGAAAATTTTATGATTTTGATATTCTTTTCTTTTGTCCATAGTCTTCCTTTAAACTTCATGATCATTATTTGGGATTTCCTTTATCCTTTGTTTAAAGCAATTTTTCAGTGGATATTTGTTGTGCCTTGCCGGGAGCCGGTCCATCCTTGCTGTTTCAAGGGACCTGGCATATATGGCATACGGTTCTTAATATGTTTGCTCACCTTCTTGGCGCTGTGTTTTAACCAAGGTCACCTCTCCGAGAAAGGTTGAATCCCCAGGTAGGGATTTTCCCCTGAAGTTAGGGAGGGGATGAACTCCTTAACTAAGTGCCAGGCGGGTAGTTAATCAATTTAACTACAAACAATCATGCTTAAGCTACATAATCTTTACTCCCTGGAATGGAGATAAGAAACGCCCTAACCTTTGTAATAGAAATTGACAGGATTAGAATCAACTGGTATAAATACAGATGCAACAAGACAACAACAGACAGAACTGAGAACACAGGGCTTGGAAGACAGGACCAAGAGAGACAGAGCCTAGGCACAGAACCTACACAGAACTTTCTCTAGAGACAGAAGAACTTCGCTGGCGAGAGCATGCCGGAGGATCCTGGACAGGGACTGGCCTCGGAGCTTGGAGGCAAAGCCTGGCGAGAGAGCATGGCAGGGGATCCTGGACTGAACCTGACTGTGGAGATTGACTGGAGAGCCTGGACAGAACCTGGCTGGAGAACCTAGCGAGGGAACATGGCTACAGAACCTCGCTGGAGATCCGAAGCAGAACCTCTCTGGAGATCCGGGCTAGAGATCCTGGCTAGGCTGCTGATGAACTGAACACTGTCTCCGAGTCTTTCCCTCTTCACCGACTCCGTCCACACCTTTGGGGAACCCCTGGACCCGCTGGGGTTGGACCCCGGCAGTGCCTCTTTAGGGTCACTATATAACTCAAGTGGATTTTCCTGTAATCATCAACAATCGTATACTATGATCCACTACTATTAATTACTTATCCTTCTTTATGTACTGTGCTTTTCTTTTGTATTGGTTCTTGCCTTTTTATTACTAATATGTTTTTATATGATTTAAACTTCTTCATTTCTTTCCTATTTCATACTTTGAATTGCTGTTACATATTAGAGCTCAAAAACTTCAAATCATAAATATGAAAAATTAATAATATAAATGGGATGTTTCCAACTCATTAAACATAGTTACTAAATAGTGTTTTATATTCAAAGCATTTGAAAACTAATTTAAAAACCAATAAATATATCTCAAAGCCAAATAACAGATGCTTATTTCCTGGTATAAATAAAGGTTTCCTATAGAGGCAATTTTCAAGTGGTGTGCTGCAAGAATTTTTAGAACATGCAATACCTGATTATTTAGTTAGGAGCACTGACCTCTTTTCCCTTAGAGTGTCAAATAAAAAAAAAATGACAACAGCCAACACAACAATAGCCATCCAGTGTGAAATAATCAAAATTATGCCTATTTTATTTTCAGATTGGCAAAAATATATCTTTTGGTGTGTCACAAAATTTTAGTAACTAGTTTACATGTGCTACAAAGTTAAAAAGGTTGAAAATCGCTATCCTATAGGGTGACCTACATTTTTGAGGCCAAAGAAATTTAATATATAGTGGCATTTCTTAAATAATATTTCAATTCATTGACTATACATTTTAAAACTGCAAATATAGAAAATTGAGACCATATTGTGTTTTCTATTTTACCTGGAAAACATAATGGTTAATCATAATGTATCTGTGACTCAAAATATATTCTCTCTTTCATATAATAATATACCAGATAAACATAGAGCAGTAATAATCATATTATTTAAAATGCTCTGAAAAGGCAAATCTTTAGAAATAAAAAAATATAATGGTGATTGACTGGAATAGACAAGATGTAAATCAATAGTAAATATGCTAAGGGAATATCTGCTCTTTACTAGTACAAACTCACCCCAGGGAAAATAAAATTTAGAATCCTGATAAGTCCACAAGACTAGATTAAAGTCTTTTTAAACTTCAAAATTAACTACTATTTCTATAACTAGGAGACTAAAATTCAGGTATGACTGAATGAAATAAACTGAAGGTTAAGGATACAATAAATATTGAAGTCTAGTTAGAAATGTTTAAATAAAGACTATGAAAAATATTCTGCTATATTTTATATTCATCCATTTTTGCAGAGTAATAGTGCTCAACATTTTCTTATATATGCATGGATCAAATGATGCAAAATTTTAAGTACGAATGCCTGCACCCCACCTCAAAGATTCAGTTTCATTTGGTCTAGGTTGAGCCTGGGCATCAGTATTTTTTTAAAACACCCAATGTTGTTTTAATATGTAGCCAGAGCTGAGAATTGCATTTTACATTATCATTGTTTCTCCAATTATAGTCCACAAAAGTGGAATTCTAAACTTGTTGTGAGAAAAGTAGGGAGAGTGGATTCTATTTGTAAGTTAAGAAAACTCTGCTTATCAAGGTCCCTGGCCTTCCTTCTCTTTCCTCCTTTGCCATGACTCCACTATGGATGAAGTCTATTTCCTCATACCATTGGTCTGGTACTCTATTTCATGAGCACAACATATACCACATTCAAGCAGAGGTATTTTGTTGTTTGTTTTTGTTTTGAATCTGCATGTGTGGTTTAGCATGGCCTCTTGTCTCCTGTAATTCATCATGAGGAGGACCTGCCCCAGGGTAGATTCTGCCCCTTTACCCAGGCCCCAGAAAGAGTGATGTCTGAAGCAATAGGTCTATATCTCACTAACTTTCAGATCTGTGACTGAGAAATAGCATGTTTATTATTGCAAACCACTACAACTTGACTTTTTTTTTTTATCCTCACACATATCTTTCCTATTGATTTTTTTTTTTTTTAGAGAGAAAATGGAAGGCAGGGAAGAAGGGGGAGAGAGAGAGAAAGACATCAATATGAGAGAGACACATTGATTGGTTGCCTCCCACACACACCTTGACTGGGGCTGGGGATAGAACCTGCAGCCCAGGTACATGCCTTTGACCGAGAATCAAACCCAAGACCCTTTAGTGCATGAACCAAGGCTCTAACCACTGAACAATTCAGCCATGTCTACACTTTGACTTTTTTTTAATGTAGCATTATCGTAGCAATATCCAACCAACACAAACTTAAATAGAGTCCCAAACTCAAAATTTGTAAAACTATATAATAGCTTGCCTTTATGAATCTTTCAAGAGAGTCAATATCATGCAATTTTGCAAACTTCTATATCATTACAGAACTTTGTTTCAGGAATCATCTCAAATAACTGTTTCAGTAGAAAATACTGTGGGAAAATGCAAAATACATAATGAACAGTTAACAAATATTATATGGAACTATACTAGAATTATCGGTGACCTTTGATATAAACCAAAAGTTTACCAATTAGCAATAAGGCATTTATATGCTAATCATAAATGAAGAAGTAATAAATAGAAAAACTTGGGGGAAAGCTGATTACCTAGTAGATGTGAAAGCATCAAAAAATTTGGGCCAGATCTTGGGTTAATAGTTAAAACTACAAAAATGACCCTAGCCGGTTTGGCACAGTGGATAGAGCATTGGCCTGCGGACTGAAGGGTCCCAGGTTCGATTCTGGTCAAGAGCACATGCCTGGGTTGCAGGCTCAATCCCCAGTAGGGGGTGTGCAGGAGGCAGCCGATCAATGATTCTCTCTCATCAATGATGTTTCTATCTCTCTATCCCTCTCCCTTCCTCTCTAAAATCAATAAAAATATTTTTAAAAAACTACAAAAATGAATAGAGATGTAATCTAAGTTTTAAATAAATCAGGTTTAGAATAGTTTCATCACTCTGATATTCCCTTAGTATATTTATTATTGATTCACCTCTTGACTATTCTAGTCAATCACCAATATATTTTCTATTTCTCAAGATTTGCCTTTTCAGAGCATTTTAAATAAATGGAGTAATACAATATATGATTTCTTATATCTGTTTTCTTTCACTGTTCATAATTTTTTGAGGTTCATCTATATCATAGCATATATCCATAGTGTGTCATATTATAGTTGAATATTCTATGGTGTGGTTATAACAAATTTTGTTTCTCCATTCAACAGTTGATGGACAATTAGGTTATCTTCATTCTCTGGCTTTTATGACTTGTGCTGATAAGAACATCTGTCTGCAACTCTTTGTGTGGATATGTTTTTATTTCTCCTTGGATCAATACCTAGAAGCAAGTTTCTAGGCTGAGATGTAATTTCATGGAGTTTTTGTCCATTGGAAAAAATGAGCAGTATATACAGAAAATGGTGTGATAATGGCTATGATAGTGGCATACAATAAATCCGATGGAAGCAAAACTACAGGTTCAAGAAAGTAACACAAGTTAAAAGCATATGAGTAAATAGAAATTATTAAAGAAAGAGGGTAGAGAAGGTTTACAAAATTGGTAATACTAAGAAGAATAAAGGTACAACTTGTGAAACAACATGATACAGCAAGGCAGGAATAGACTGACAAATCAGGAACCCAACCAGTGTCTATGCTGTTATTAACAGAAGTGGAACCACTGCTCATGGTGAGGCAGTTTGTGAAACTAGACCAAGTCCTGAAATTGTGGCATCTGTCACAAGGAAACAATTCCTTTCTTTCTTTCTTTTTTAAGCAGAAAGAATCTATCAGGTCAGCCTGGTGTCTACTTGGAGTAACTTTTTGATACTATCTGTTGGGGGCTAAGAGATATGCTTTTTAAAATTTAGATAAGCACATTATACAGTACAGTTGTGCATGGAAGGTCTTTTCTATCACTGAAAGGACTGCCAGTGTTCTGCTTTATTGCTTTCCGCATTTATTCAGGTCTCATAATGCATGTAAAATGAGTACATATGCTCACACGATGAACTAAGGTAAGCATGAAACATCTCTGGTTTGGGGGCACTACAGAGTCATGAGCCCCCTGTTCTGGCCCTGAGAGGAGAGGACATCAATATCTAAGCACACCTGTAAGTTTGAGGTTGGCAAGACTTGAGGGAAGAGGAGGAATCAGGAGGCTGAGTCCTCAATCCAGGAAAGACATGGTGAGCACCTACATCAGATAGCAATTGTAAGAAAGATAAATATAGACTGCATTTAACACTATCTAGGTGACATAATTGACATGGACTAATGAAGAAAGAGAAAGGGTCTAGAAAGACTCTATTTTATTTCTAGAATTCAAAATGGATACCTTCACTAAGATATCAAATGAAGGAGAAAACACATTTGGCATGGTATTTTGGAGAATAAATGTTACAATCCATAGTAAAAAAAAAATGTGCATGTCATAACTTGAACTATTATTTATTTTGTGTCCAATTGTAATGAAATAATTTTAAAACAACCAAAATGAATTTATGAAGAGACGTCAGCAAGATGGCAGAATAGGTATTTTCTACCAACATCCCCTCCTTGGAACACTAATTTTGACAACCATCATAGAAATACCCTCTTTGAAATCTGGGAGGCCAGTGAAGAAGTTCTAGCTCACCATCAGAGCATAAAATCTGAGAACAGGTGCATTAACCAGCAGTTTCACTCTACCAGCTTCACACTTTCCTAAAGCAGCTGCACTCAATGCCAAGAGAGATTCCTTCAGACAGCAATTTATCTTCTGGGGGAAGGTGAGAGCATAGGGAATGTCTGGCTTCCCCAGGCATATAGGACACTGCCCAAGATGCCCACATGTTTATGCCCCACACAGAATACTGATGTGTTTGGCATGGCTGGGGAGTTGGAAGAGGCTGGGAGAACAATAACTAGGGCTCAAAATTTTTCAAAGGGCCACGGGCCTTACTAGCCATTGTGCAGACTCCATCAGGAAGCCTGCGAGGAGCAGCTTGGGACACCTTGCCTGCAGATCTTGCCCAAATGGCCACAATGCCCCCAAACTCTGCCCACCTCCCCCGGAATTGGGTCCCTGCTCTCATTTCCATGGGCAGTGGGACTAAGTCTTTTACAGACAGCCTACGGGCACACACAGAAAGACAGCCCAATACAGCGGGATTGGGAGAAACTCCAAAGTTTTAAAAAAGGACCAAGAACAGGTAAAATTTTGTGAAACATTTTGCTGTGTCTTGAAGCCTGCCACTAATGAAGCTTACATCATCTTTCTCTGTTGCTTAGCCAATAAAGTGCCTTCCAATTAACAAACCCCGATTTCTGAGAGAACAGTGGCGATGGATCTTTACAACATCTATCTAAAGATCATTTGAAGGAGGAGGTGGAAACTTTAAAAAAATATATTTTGAAAAAAAAAAATGCTATGAGCAACGATTACTTGCTCTCACTAATTATAAAGCACATGTGGTAGAAGAGTACTTTTGAGATACTAAATGATTTCTCTTTTTGTCTCAGGCATTGCAAATGTCAAGTGTTAAAAAGTCTCTTCCTTTGAAGTTCAAAAAGCCAAAACTATCAGTGCCCCCAGGTCAAAGTTGATGTAAAAACAATGGCAGCATGCCGAAACCGGTTTGGCTCAGTGGATAGAGCGTCGGCCTGCGGACTGAGAGGTCCCAGGTTCGATTCCGGTCAAGGGCATGTACCTGGGTTGCGGGCATATCCCCAGTAGGAGATGTGCAGGAGGCAGCTGATTGATGATTCTCTCTCATCGATGTTTCTAACTCTCTATCTCTCTCCATTCCTCTCTGTAAAAAATCAATAAAATATATATTTAAAAAAAAAAAAAAACAATGGCAGCACACCAGGTGATAAGTACATATGTCATTTCACCCAATCTCTTATCCTTATGCCTTTAGAACTATGTTAATCCCATGAATATTGCCACAGCACTGGGGAATGAAAAAAGACATCTGGGTTTAGTGACATAGTCTGAAAAAATAAGGAATTAAAATAGAAATCCAGTCAGGGATAAAGAGAGGTAGTAATGGGGGTGAAATTATTGGTGCAATGTGGGGAAGCACAGGACTTGGTTAGAATGTCTGTAAGGAGGATTCTCTGAAAGTCAGGGGCCTCTGGGGGGACCTGGCCGAAGGCGGCAGCCCCTACCTTGACTTTTCCAAACAAGACTCATCCTCCGGGTGTTTTGCTAGAATCTCTATGTTTAGTCTTTTAGACCCGACCTTGTAGAAGCATGTGCTTCTCAAGGATGCTTACCTTGCTGATTGTATCTAGAGGTTAATTTTAGTTCAAGCCTGAGGAGGCAGGCGATCAGGGCTACTTGGTGGCGACAGCCAAGCAGTACCTTGGGCCTCTCTTTCACAGAAACATGTGTTAGAGCCATCTGTTCATCCGTCGCTCAGGGTCTGCCCGTCAGCCCCGGCAGTGCATATGGTTTATTTTTTAGTTTCTGACCTAACAGCCCGATGCTGTTATTAAAAGCTGGGCTGTTTTTCCTCTTCCTTGACGATGCACCTTCTTACTAGCTCACTTCTACCCCAGCTTGTAGAAACTCAGGCTCATTTTGGAGAGCTAGGCGTCACCCATCACTTGTCCTTATCCAAGACAGATCTCCCTGAGTCAGAACACCTGGTGAGAGTGTTTGTACTCCCAAGAACAGTGACAACGGATCTGGTAAGACAGGTGTGTTTGTCAGGCATGCCTTTTCCAAGTGGCCTCCTAGGTAGGTGATTCTGCAAAGTCCTCAACTCCTATTCCATCACTAAAAACGCCATTGATGTTTTTTTTTCTTCATCTGTAGCAATAGCTGAGCATTTATGAAGGATGGAGACTAGACAAGAAAGAGAAGGAGAAAACTTATAAGAAACTGTTTTTGATCTCTTCTGTAGTGAGCACATAGAAAGAATGTGGAAATGGGCTTCCAGTCACATTTGTAAAAATAGCATCATGAATTTCCGTATTTCCTCTTAACTCCCACTCAACATTAATATTTTAGCCCATTCTTCAGGGAAAAAAAGGAAATGAGAGGATTGTTTTTTTTGCTAGGAAAGTGTCTTTCCTTCTTTCACCCTACCTAATCACTCTTTATATCCAAAAGAAGCCAACTGCTGTGGACTCAGGCTCTCATATTTCTCTCATTTTCATCACATATTAATTCCCATTTCTCTATGTTAAGCTCAGATTATCTGTCCCTAAGGTTGTTGTAAAGGCCATCCACAGAAATTCGCCTTCTCCACAGCTTTCCAACCATCCTTCCCAATGTAGCCATAATTTTTCTTGAAGCAAAATCTAAAGCACATTGTTTGCCTTCGTAAAACCTTGTTGGGTGTTTATTAAAAATTCAATATATAAAATATTTTAAAGGAAATATTTCAAAACCATTGTTTCATTTTTTAAAACCATGAAAAATATGTAACAAAATATGTGAAGGACCTCTATAGAAAAAATTATAAAAAAGCATTTAGAGCTATTAAATAAAGCCTAGAAAGATGAAAAAAAGAGTATATGTTTAAGGACTGCTGAAATCAATATTGTAAAGATGGAACATGTGTTTTGCAAACCACATATATGCCATGAGCTCGAATCACTAATATATAAAGAACTCCTACAATGCAATGAAAAATAGAAGTAATATAGAAATCCAGGCAAGATCCCTGAATAGGCATGCTATAATAAATTTACCCCAAAAACTTAACAAATTTTTTAAAAGTAGACAATTCATTAGTAAATGTGGAAATATAAATTAAAACCATGATGATATACATTATACATTTACCAGAATTGCAAATATTTAAAAGACCAATAAAGGATTAGGACTTCATAAACTTCTTGTGAAAGCATAATATATACTTTGAAAAAACAATGTGGCATTCTACTAAGAGTACATAAACATACATGTACTCTTAGACTTAGCAATTTTACTCTTGAGTGTATGTGTGTGTGTGTGTGTGTGTGTGTGTGTGTGCGTGTATGTCTCACTGTGTGCACCTGTGCACCAAAAGATGTACAAAATTATTCACAGATGTTACTTATAATAGCCCCCAAATTTAAATAATGCAAATGTTTATCAGCAGTGGGATTTTTATCAGTGTAGCAAAAGAAAAACTAATGAACTATAGCTATGGGCTACTACATAATGTTGAATGAAAGAAGCCAGACACAAAAGAATACATATCCTATGATTCTATTTGTTTAAAATTCAAAAATCAGGCAAAACTGGATTACAAATTTAGTGGTCAACATAGGAAATCTTATAGGCAGAGGCAGGAATCGGGTAGCAATTGGGAAAAGGCATGAAGCTTCTGGGCTGTTGGCAATATTCTGTTCTTTTATATGTTGTAGTTACACTGGTAGTTTGTTTCAGTGTATTGAGCTGTATATGTCAGCTTTTCCCACACTTTTACTTATATATTATACTTTAATTAAAAGGTTTAAAAATATTAAAGTGAAGTTGAACAATAGAAAATAATATTTACATATTTCCACAAGTGTGAATTTGAGGATTAAAATTTATATGTGCCCTTATATGACTGCAATAATTTATCCTCACTCGATTTTATGCCCTCCTTTTAAATGCTAACAGTAATATTAGGTAATACTTGTTGAACACTTACTATGAGTTAAAGCACTACTCTAAGAACTTTACAAATATACACTCATTTAAAGCTCACAGAGACCTAATGAGGTTGGAAGTATTATCCCCTTAACTAGATTAGGAAATCAAGGTACAGTAACATTATGTAACTTCAGGGCGAAACCTAATTAGCACCACAGTCAGAGCTCATATCCTGGCACTTTGCCTCAAGGTTAATTCTACTTAACCACGATATTGTTCCCTTATGAACATCTAATCATCTCCCTAGAAGCAGAAAAGAAGAAAAGTGAACACTTTTTTAAAAATTCTCACAGTTAAATTCCAATTCAGAGGGAACCTAACTAGTTGGGGTGAGAAGCATAAAATGTGAAATGTTTCTCTCTGGACTAGAAAACCGTTTCCAACCACAAGGAGTGGAGGTGGAGGAACTCAATATTCCTTTCTGACTGCAGAGTCAAAAATGGAAAGGACTCAGAAAATGAGCCAGTTGTCTAGAACAACACTCAAAACTAAGAAAGGCTAGTACAGTATTTCTGCTGAAGCTGAATAAGAAGCATAGTATTAAGAACAATTGAATTTCACCTCAGAACATGGTGTTAAGGGTATTTTTTTGCTACAAAATTTCAGGAATAGATAATTTTATGTTTTTAAAAATATAATGGTATATAGGAAATAATGGAAAACTTCCAGACTCATTTTATGAGCCTCGCCGAACACTAATAGAATAGAGAATCCCAAATAAAATAAAAGATGAATTTGACCATAGTAAACGCACACAGTTCACAATGCACCCACAGTCACATGCACAAGAAAAGTTCTTCATGAAAAGTGATACCTCAAACAATGCAGACTTGGTGAGAGTACTACCGTAAATTAAATAAAGAATTATGGATTAAATATAAAGAGCAACTACAAATCATTTCAAAGAGATTTAAAACACAAGTGAAATGAGGCAGATTTGCATAGGAATTAAAAACATATAAATAGAAATAAAATATGTAAAAAGATTTTCTATCTCTGTAGGAAGCAGAGTAATGAAAATTATAATAACAACCACACTGGTAAAGTATTTAAAGATTGATAATAGCCATATTATCAAGAGTGTGGAAATTGGAACTCTCATTAGATGCTAAAAGAGTATAAGCTCTTCTAGCTTCCAGAGGAAAATTTAGTAGTATCACATAAATTAAACACTTGTAAATCCTTAGCTAGAGAATTTCACTTTTAGAAATATATCACACAGAGTTATTCTTGTGTGCACCAAGAGATATAGAATAACCAGGAACCTTGGCCACATCATTACTTGCAGAGTGATGAGTGGTATGGCATCTGATGCAGGGCTAGGTTCTAAGAATAGCCCAGAGGTGAATATTGAGTAGTAAGAGCATTGTTTGTGAAAAATCTCAAGGAAGCTTTGTTTCCTTTAAAGGCTTACACAGCATTTTTCAGCCAGTCCCACAGAAACTGAACTTTCCATTGACTTTTTTTATTTTGATATTTTTATTGATTTCAGAGAGGAAGGGAGAAAGAGAAAGAGATAGAAAGATCAATGATGAGAATTTGATTGGCTGCTTCCTGCATGCCCCCACTGGGCATCAAGCCCGAAACCTGGGCATGTGCCCTTGATTGGAATCGAACTTGGGACCCTCAGTCTGAAGGCTGACACTCTAGCCACTGAACCAAACCAGCTACGGCTCCATTGACTTTTATATCCAATTGATCACCAAATAAAGTAGTGCTCTTAAATTTAGAAGCCCTTTAATCCTAAAAAAAAGTCTTATCCACAGATACCAGAATCCCACTCATCATATTGGTAAGATTTTCTTACTATTAGAGAAAAGTAGGATTGAGACCCCTTGCAGAAATAAATAATCCATATGCAAACTTATACTCACTTAAAATATATATAAATACATAAGATCATAGACATCATTATTCATAATACTTATATTAACTATTTATTCAACTTATTTTGTGTTCAAACAGCTCTCAGCCCATGTATAATTGAATACTAAAAAATTAATTACTTAAATAAAATATGATTAAATAAACTATTTTAATTTAATTAATTTAAATTTTATTATGACATTGATATCACTAAAAATGATGAAACAGTTAAAAGCAATCCTGTGAAATTATACGTACTGAAAAAATCAGGCTTTCCTCACTTATTTTGGTTATGAACAAAACAAATTGCTGTCCAGTGTATAGAGTATGATCCCATTTATGTTAAATATAAGCCCCAAAGCCCCAAATCAAATAACCGGTATAAAAGTTTAGCAAATAATCTGGAATGGTTAGTCTCCATGTCAGTAAATTGTAATTCTGTCTTTCAATTTCTAAGGAGAAAATTTTTGGAAATATCCTTGTCTTATCTTATTCTCCATCTACTCTGTCAATATTTTTATTGGTTCTACTTTTAACTTGACTTTAAAAGAACTGCAGATTCCTTGACTTTCCTGTTTTTGGGGGATACAGGTATGCCACTCTTCTCCCTACTCTACACACCATGGATTTCTTTCAGTTCTTGAAAATTTCTTATCTTCCTTACTTTTAGATTCTCAACAAACTATTCTTTGGGATTGTAATGTCCACCTTTACAGAAAAAATGGTTGTGTATCTACTCTCATAGCAATCTGCATTTCACATAAAAGAAATTTCCACTTCAGTGATTTGTTTAATATCTATATTCCTTGCTCCACTATAAACTGTAACAGAGTGAAGATCACATTGGTTTCATTGATCATCATTTCCAGTATATATAGTCAGCTTTCAGTTGCTTCCTGAATGAGTGAATAATTTAATTAATGTGTCACAAGTATATATAAATGTATATAGTATCTCATGCCTTCTAACTTACTATATAATTTACCTATTTTATATGTTTAAAAATTAATTATTCCTCTCCTTTTAGTAGAATATTGGATTCATATGGATAGTGAATTTTGGGTATTTTGATAATGAATTCAAGCAGCCAAAATAAGTGTATGTTAAACACACAATAAAAATTTATTTAATTCACAAAAGTTCAACAAAATTGCATTAAATTAACTTCATAGAAGCCCTGTACTTTTTATTAATAATGTTACCTTTTAATACATTGGATTTTCAACTAGAATTATCTTTTCTCTCCATTTGTAGCACTCCTAAATGTTATAACACTCAAGACCTAAATTAAATGCTCTATGTACATCATATCCTGTTCAATTTACTTAACTGTAGGAATCCTTTCTGCAATCCTACAAGTCAAAAATAATTTTGAGCTAAAGGAGCTTATAACAAAACTGAAGAGTGGAGATCAGAAAATAAAAGAAAAAGCCTAGATGAGAGAATGGTATAGATAGAGTAAGGGGATAGTGAAAATAGAATCAGCAATGGGAGTTAGGTTAGGAAATATGTAAAGAAAGAATGGCCCTATCTGAGTAGGCCCAAGAGCCAACTTGATTGAAGGTGATGGAAGAAAATCAAGTGAATGGGTTTCTCCCTAAATTGATTATCCCTTCTTCCATAGAAATACACTTTTTTTTTATTGTTTAAAGTATTACAAAGGGTATTACATATGTGTCCATTTTATCCCCCCGCCCTAGACAGTCCCCTAGCCTCCCCTATTCCCCAGTGTCTTATGTCCATTGGTTATGCTTATATGCATGCATACAAGTCCTTTAGTTGATCTCTTACCCCCCTACCTCCTGCCCCCCAACCCTCCCCGGCCTTCCCGCTGCAGTTTGACAATCTGTTTGAGGCAGCTCTGCCTCTGTATCTATTATTGTTCAAAAGTTTATAATGGTCTCTATTGTCCATGAATGAGTGAGATCATGTGGTATTTTTCCTTTATTGACTGGAGAAATAGACATTTATCTATACATTTGATCAACCAGCTAAAGCCTATCTTTGCTCAACTTACTTTGTGACTAGTATGTACATGTGCCTTACGTTTGGATCAGTAGTGTGTGAGTGGGCATGCCATGCACATCCACAGCTCCAACTTAAGCTATTTTCCCTAATAGCTCCAACTTAAGCTATTTTTCCTTTACCCCTCCCATGGGCTGGAATGAAGATGTGGAAGCAACTCAATTTTGACCATGTACATGAGACTATAAACTATTGAATAATAAAAACTCAGGAGGAAAATTATCTAATTCCTGGATGCCTTTAGAGAGCAAAGCTTCCCAATAGTCTAAACTGAAGGGACTATTATATTAGAAATAGATTTTATTTATTTATGTTACTACTAGAGGCCCAGTGCATGAAATTTGTGTACTCAGGGGATCCCTCAGCCCAGCCTGTGCCCTCTCGCAGTCCAGGAGCCCTTGGAGGATGTCTGACTGCTAGTTTAGGAGCGGGCCTAAACCAGCAGTCAGACATCCTTAGAGTTCACATGAAGGCAATAGAGGCTCCTACCACTGCCCCTGTGCTTTCCAGCCATGAGCCTGGTTTCTGGCTGAGTGGTGCTCCCCCTGTGGGAGTGCACTGACCACCAGGAGGCAGCTCCTGTGCTGAGCATCTGTCCCCTGGTGGTCAGTGTGTGTCATAGTGACCGGTCATTCTGCCATTTGGTCTATTTGCATATTAGCCTTTTATTATATAGGACTAGAGGCCCAGTGCACAAAATTCATGCATGGAGGGGTTCCCTCAGCCCAGCCTGCACCCTCTCCAATTGGGGACCCCTTGAGGGATGTCCAACTGCTGGTTTAGGCCTGTGGGATCGGGCCTAAACCAGCAGTCGGACATTACCTCTTGCAATTTGGGACCCCTGGCTCCTAACTGTTCACCTGCCTGCCTGCCTGATTGCCCCTAACCCCTCTGCCTGCCTGCCTGATCACTCCTACCTGCCTCTGCTTGCCTGCCTAATTGCCCCTAGCCACCTCTGCCTGCCTACCTGATCACCCCTAACTGATCCCCTGCCAGGCTGATTGCCCCCAACTGCCTGCCTGATCACCCCTAACTCCCCTCCCTGCCAACCTGATCACCCCCAAATGATCTTCCCTGCTGGCCTGGTCACCCCCAACTGCCCCCCCCCCGCCAACCTGGTGGCCCCAACTGCCCCCCCACCAGCATGGTTGCCCCCAACTGGCCCCCTGCCAGCCTGGTCACCCCTAATTGCTCTCCTCTGCTGGCCTGATTGCCCCGAACTGCCCACCCCTATCAGCCTGATTGCCCCTAACTGCTCTCCCCTGCCAGCCTGGCTGCCCTAAACTGCCCTCCCCTGCCAGCCTGGTCACCCCAACTGCCATCCCCTGCTAGCCTGATTGCCCCTAACCCCTTGCTAGCCTGATCTCACTCCCAACTGCCCTCCCTTGCTGGCCTGATGGCCCCTAACTGCCTCTGCCTCAGCCCCCACCACCATGGCTTTGTCCGAAAGGAAGTCAGACATCTAGAAGATGGCTGGTTGACCCAATCTAATTGGCATATTACCCGTTTATTTTTATAGATAGATTATATAGTGTAGGATTGCTTTAATAGGGGGAAAAGCCTTTTTCAGCAGGAGGAGGTGCTCTTTGCAGCCAAAATACATAATCCCTACATCTGGACTGATAGCCAGCCATATGCACTATACTGCCAAAAAATTGAACCACTTTCTTACATATTACCAAACAGCTGTTGCCCTTAAAACCCCTCCTCAGCCCCACCTTAGTTTCTGCCTTCGCAGTTGGCCCAGATCAGGTTCTGATTGGTTGGTTTCTATGCCAGTCAGCGTCAAAAGCTCTACCTCCTAGACAGCCATTAGCTCTTCTGGGAAATCCAGAATGGCCCCACTGACAGCTGTCTCTCTCTTTGTGCCTATCTCTGGGCCTGATCCACAGCCACTGCAGCAGCGGTGAGGTCATTAGGCCTCCAGCACGGCTCCAGCCTTGCCTCATCCATCCCCCATTACCCCACCTGCCTGCCTGCCTGCCATCAGCCTTGTGGGCAGCGGGGGAGGGACTGAGAGGTGCTCCATGCACTTCCTGGTGACCGATCTTCCATCTGGTCATTTAGGTTGTGACGGCCCTAGGCTATTCTTAGTATAGATAGTTTTTTTAGGTTTTGATTACAGATGGTGAAGGTTCACTTTAACTAATATGGGAGGTGATATCCAAAATTAGAAAATGCATGGAACCCAGGACCATGCATGAGCGATTCAAAGAAAATGAGAGAAAAAGTATCGTACTTACCCAGGCTCAGAGCAAATGACTTTATAGTTTGGTGAAGGCCAAGGAAGTGGGAGGCAGGGGTGGATTGAAGTGGGGTTGAAGGAGGGGAACACCTGCAACCTTCACCCTACTCCATCTACTTTGACAAGTTAAATCTTATCAAATTTGCAGATCTTAGATCCAGCATCGTATAGTTGGAAAAGTTTCTCCTGCCTTCTCTTCATCTAAGTAAAGTTTAATGAGGGCCATTAGTTAGCCTCCCTTTTTTCCATATCCCAGTTTGATTTTTCAGTCTCTTTCAAACCTTTTTTTTTTCCCTTCTATGTCTAGTAATTAATTACCTTTTTCCTTTAGTCAGAAACACTAAAACTGTTTTCACTCATACATGTCGAATCATTAAAAAATATTCAAATATTCAAACTATTGAAATTCCCTAGAATTTTTCCAACTTTGTACCCATCTGATTTGGAAGGGTATTAATGATGAACACAAGGGATTATCTTGCCTTTCCAGACTCATCTAATTTCTGTTTTAAGCACTTTATTCATTCACTCAACCTCCTAACCGCTCCCACAAAGAAAGTGATGTGGGTATGCCTCTCTTCCCATTACCAGTCCATAATATTAAAATATATTAAACAGTGAGTATTACAACTTATAATGAGACCAAAATAAACACAATTATTTTAATTATTGTATATTATATAGGTCCTATATTACTTTTTTATATTTAACTAGATTTTTAATAATGCTCAGGATCAATGCTTGACTTATTTTATGGTCAATTTTATATTTAATAACTTTAATATAGTAGGGCAGATATTTTACTTCATGAATATTTTTTGAGGAAGGTAGAAATATATAATAATGTATGTTGCTTTCTCCTATTGCACATTTGTTTATTAAACAAAATTTGTTAGCAATGCCTGTATTACTTGATAATAGATCTATGAACTCTGATGAAAAATTGTAGTGACAATCTGTTGCACTAGAATTATTGGCTTTAGAGCCTTCCTCTAAGCTTCTTTTTACCTATTTTGTAACTTCTAAACACAAGACTTGAGGGAAAAACGTCAGGCTTTGTGCCTATTGGTCTATGGGGCCACTTGCGATTCTTTGTGTTGCCAGATAACTTCTTTTCTATAAAAGCATATCACAATGCTACTAAGACTTTATTTTAAAATTACATAATTGTATTCCCATGTTATGCATTATATAAAAATTGACATTTTAATACTTCTTTAAATTTCAGATAGGGCAAATTTATAAAAATATATTCTAAAAAGTTTCAATATAGGAGTATGAATACTCTTAAAGTTTTCAAACACAGACTGTTTATCTCATTCTGAAACCAATCAATTTATCTATGTGGAATAGTAATGATATTTTTTAGAGAAACCAACTGAAACGGCTATTTAGGCAGTATATATGACTTGCTACTGTAGCTATAATAACATTTTTATTTTTTTTCAAAACTCCCAGAAGCATCATGACAACTTATATTAAAGCCACTGAAGCAAAGGCTTATAGAATTTGGGAATGGATTCTTAATAAAATCAGTAGGTATTTTTCATAACTATCTACAGTTCTAACATCATTTGAAGGATTTAATTATTTGGAGTCCTAAAGCTAGAGACCTTTCTCTAATATCTGCTCCTTTACATTCCTATGTCCATCTCTTTTCTGTACATGGTTGCCTAAAGTTAGCATGAGGCAAATCAAAGCATTCTCACAGTGGCAGTCTCAGAGAGAGAGTGGGTATAGCTTTACAGGTCATTCATGCATAGCTAACTGGGCATTGCTTTGTCTCTATTTCAAACACCCTAGAGAAAGAATCCAATTGTGTGTTATTCACTATACAATTATCTGAAACAGTGCCGGTAGTGTATTTTGGGTTTGGAGGGAGAGAAAGTATTATTTTACATGGAATGTAAAGCTAACATATGGGAACATATGCACACAAAGAAATATAAGAATCCAAGAGCTTAACAGAAAGGCAGAAGTGAGAAACTTAAATGTAACTTATAAAATTAATTTCCAATTTATTTCCTTCCACCCTTACAAAAATGTGTTATTTTGTTTCTTTCAGCTAGTACTTAAATATGTATATTTAAAAACTCAGATTATGAAAATAAGTTTTAACTTTTAAATGAAGAAAATCATTTCTCTTTACTAAGACATGATTTCATGGCCTGGCTTTGGGCTGCAAAACAAATGGGGAATTAACCAGGTGGGAGTTAGAATAACCTAAAGAAGGGAAATATTTTCCAATGCTAAAATATGAGATCCCTCCATTTTGAAGAAAAGTTTATTTTGGATTGGGACTCCAAATAACATTATAAACCTGTGTTCAAATTTCTTCTCTTGATTTAACTACCTGTATAAATATGAGCATACATTAATCAACCTCTACAAATCAATAATCTCCAAATATTTCTTGTGTCAATTATATGAAAACTAGAGACCCATTGGGGGGAGGGCGGTCCCTCAGCCCAGCCTGCACCCTCTTGCAGTTAGGGAGCCCTTGGGGGATGCCTAACTGATGGCGTAGGCCTGATCCCCACAGGCCTAGGCTGTCAGTCAAACATCCTTATCCTGCTGCGATAAGGGAAAGGCTCCCGCCACCACCTCTGCGCTCACCAGCCGTGAGCCCGGCTCTGGCTGAGTGGCATTCCCCTTGTAGAAGCACACTGACCACCAGGGGGCAGCTCCTACATTGAGCATCTGCCCCCTGGTGGTCAGTGTGCATCATAGCGACCAGTCATTCTGCTGTTCAGTCGATTTGCATATTAGGGTTTTATTATATAGGATCATGGCATTACATACATTTAAAAATAAAATAAACAGCATTATTTACATGTTCATAAAGTTTATAGCATAAATAAATAGTGATTATGTACATATCCAATGGCAATCTGAGAAATAAAAACAATGACACAAATACGTACAGCAGTGGTCCTCACACTTCTCCACCCTGAAAACTCTTACAATCTTACCCAATGAGGACTCCAAAGGCCTTTTGTCTATGTGGGTTATATCTATTGATATTGTAGTGTTAGAAATCAAAACTGAGAAATTAAGACATATTTACTAATCATTTTTGAATAATAATGAACAAATAAATGTAAACAAAAGTAACATATTTTGAGGACAATATCAGTAGCACATCATATATAATGCCCAAGTGGAAGTTATAGTTGGTTTCTCTAAAAAATGACATTATTATTCCACATAGATAAGTTTATTGGTATTTTATATTTTTTTGAATCTCTTTCATGTCTGACTTAATAGAAAACAGATGAATTTTCCATTATTTCTTTTACTAACTTGATTTGATGGGATATGTTGTTTCAATTGAAGTATATGGAGAAGATCCAACCTTGTACAAACACAGGTTTTTTTTAAAAAGAGGACCGCCCCTAGCCTTAACTGGTTTGGCTCAGTGGATAGAGCATTGGCCTGCAGACTGAAGGGTCACAGGTTCGATTCCAGACAAGGGCATGTACCTTCGTTGTGGGCACATCCCCAGTGGGATTGTGCAGGAGGCAGCTGATCGATGTTTCTCTCTCATTGATATTTCTGACTCTCTATCCCTCTCCCTTCCTCTCTGTAATGAATTAATAAAATCTATATTTTTTTAAAAAGAGGACTGCCTAGACACACTGAAAGGGTCTTGGGTGCCTCAGACCACATTTTGAAAACTACTGGGGAATAGCACAAATTAAAAATAGTGAGTGCAAAATACTCTTAAAGAACAATTAAAGTACACATTTTGGGTCAGGGGAAGGGATAAGAGGTTATCCACATTAGCCTTTTGAATCAGACAAATATTATTTCCAGTTTGAAAATGAAGAATGGAAGGTCTATGAACCTAGACCAAATATGGCAACTGAGAGATAGGAACTTGGCACAATTGTTTTTCACTTGTTTGTTTTCTCAGGGACTGTGGTGGTGGAAAGAGATTGAGCTTTCCAAGACTGGGTTGAATCCATGTCACCCACTAGTTGTATGAGCTCGGCTACTTTAAATGGCATCATTTAAGCTCAGCTTGCTAATAAACAATGGGAAATTTCAATGGCCCTGAAAAATTGTACACTACTTGTTGAGAGTTAGGGAATTATATATAATACTAGAGGCCCGGTGCACAAAAATTTGTGCACTCAGGGGGGAGGGGGGAGGCTCAGCCTGGCCTGTGCTGTCTCGCAGTCTGGGATCCCTCGGGAGATAACGACCTGCTGGCTTAGGCCTGCTCCCGGGTGGAAGAGGGCAGGCCTAATCCCTAGGTGCAGCCCCTGGTCGGGCTCAGAGCAGGGCCTATTGGGGAGTTGGGGCGCTGCTCCCTGTCATGCACAGAGCAGGGCGGATCAGAAGGGTGCGATGCCACCCTCAGTCACGCTCAGGGTAGGGCTGATAGGGGGTTTGGGGCACCACCCCTGTCACATTCAAGGTAGGGTCCATGGGGAGGTTGTGGCACCACCCCCTGTCACGCACAGAGTAGGGCCCATCAGGGGGGTTGGGGCTCCTACCCTGTCACGCACAGAGAAGGGTCAATCAGGAGTTTGGGGAGCTCCCCCCTGTCACGCACAGAGTAGAGCCGATAGGGGAGTTGGGGCACCGCCCCCTGTCACACTCGGGGCAGGGCGGATCAGGGGGTTGGGGCGCCACCCTCTATCACCCACAGAGCAGGGCCGATCAGGGGGTTGGGGCACCGCCACTGTCACACTCAGGGCAGGGCCGATGGAGAGGTTATGGCTCTACCCCATCACACACAGAGCAGGGCCCGTGGGGGGGAGGGGGGTTGGGGCGCTGTCCTCTATCACCCACAGAGCAGGGCCGATCAGGTGGTTGCGGCGCCACCACTCTCACACTCAGGGCAGAGCCGATGGGGAGGTTATGGCTCTACCCCTTCACACACAGAGCAGGGCCCGTGGGAGTGGGGTGGGGGAGGGGGTTGGGGCTCTGCACCCTGTCACACACAGAGCCGCAGGGCGATCAGGGAGTTGGGGAGCTCCCCCGATCAGGAACAGAGCAGGGCTGATAGGGAGGTTGTGACCCCACCCCCTGTCACACACAGAGCTGCAAGGCGATCAGGGGGTTTGGGCGCTGCCCCCTGTCATGCTGACCCCGGTGCCGGGAGGCCTCTCGGCTCTGCTGATCCTGGTGCCGGGAGGCCTCTCGGCTCCGCTGATCCCAGTGCTGGGAGGCCTCACAGCTCTGCTGATCCTGGTGCTGGGAGGCATATTACCCTTTTACTATATAGGATAGAGGCCTGGTGCATGGGTGGAGCTGGCTGGTTTGCCCTGAAGGGTGTCCTGGATCAGAGTGGGGGTCCCCACTGGGGTGCCTGGTCAGCCTGGATGAAGGAATGATGGCTGTTTGCAGCTGGTCACACACCCTTCAGGGTGGGGGTCCCCACTGGGGTGCCTGGCCAGTCTGGGTGAGGGGCTGAGGGCTGTTTTCAGGCTGACTGAAGCTCCCAACTGCTCCTTTTTTTCTTTTTTTCTTTTTTTATTCTGGGCCAGCTTTAGCTCTGAGGCTCCAGCTCTTAGGTCTCACTGCTGAAAGAAGTTATCTGGTTTGTTTTGGTTCTATAATTGAAACTCTGTATCAACTCCAGCTCTGAGATCCCGGCTCGCTGAAAGCTGGTTTCTGGGATTTTGTTTAGCTTCTATATTCGTTACCATGTTTCTTAAACTGCAGGTTCAGAGGCCAGCAAGGCAGGCGGGGAACATTGGAGTCCGTCACTGAAGCAAGCAAGCCTCATGTTAGTTTCAAGCTGCCTGGCTGCCGGCCGCCATCTTGGCTGGCAGTTAATTTGCATATCTCGCTGATTAGCCAGTGGGAAGGGTAGCGGTCGTACGCCAATTACCATGTTTCTCTTTTATTAGATAGGATATCCTTAATACTAGCACATTGTCTAGTGCATGTTGAGTGCTCAATAAACGGTGGCTGTTATTTTCTATGATAATACTAGAGGCCTGATGCACAAAATTCATACAAAGGACTTGGCCCTAGCATACCCGGCTGCCTCGGTCCTCACAGCCCCAGCTTCATCCCTCGGGTCTTCCAGACAGTCATCCGGGTGGGACCACAACACACAAGAGCAAAGAATTTTCAGTAAACACCAGAGGATCGCCCCATGACAGGGACCGGCGCCCAGCCTTGGTCTGGCTCCCCTGCTCACCTGCTCCACTATCCTGATGTGGCCAATGCTCGCCATGTTCCTCACACGCCCCCTGGTGGTCAGTGCACATCATAGCACCATTCGGTCTATTTGCATATTAGGGTTTTTTATTTAGACTAGTGGCCCAGTGCACGAAATTCGTGCACAGGGGGTGTCCCTCAGCCTGGCCTGCACCCTCTCCAATCTGGGACCCTTCGGGGGATGTCCGACTGCCAGTTTAGGCCTGATCTCGCCATCCGGGACCACTGGCTCCTAACCATTCATCTGCCTTCCTGCCTGATCACCCCTAACAACTTTGCCTGCTGGGCTGCTCACCCCCAAATGCCCTCCCCTTGCCAGCCTGATCGCCCCCAACTGCCCCCCCTACCAGCCTGCTCTCCCCCAACTGCCATCCCCACCTGGCCTGATCACCCCTAACACCTGTGCCTCTGCCCCGTCACATGGCTTTGTCAGGAAGGACATCCGGAAGGTCTCCCGGAATGTCTCCCGGTCTAATTAGCATATCACCCTTTTATTAGTATAGAATAACTAAGACTTGGATACATCCTAAATTTTCATCATTTATTTGAGCCTCATTTTATGATCTAAGCATCATATTATGATTCTCTTGTGTGCATGTATTTTAATTATTTTGTCCTATTAATCTAGTCCTGTGTCAATTTTATTATCTTATAATTAATCTAAAGATGTGTTGAGTGGGGAAATTTCCTCCCAACCCCCAACACTTCCAATTCAGCAACTAGAAAATGACAGGAATGGGAGAAAATTCTAGCAACTTTGACTATAATCATAACATTTTAAAGACTGGTTTCTCTCAGGAAGAACAAAATCAAATAGGATAATCTTTTAGAAAGAGGGAAGCTAGATGGGGGAGAAGGAGGCTGCAGGATTTTAGAATTTGCACATGGCATTTTATAAATAAATAGATTGGAGCACAAAGGCAACACGTTTTCCTTCACAGTATTTGTTTCTTTCCCCTAGAACAAATGTAGAATGAGGTGGTTTGGAACTTATACTTTACAATCTATCCTTTTATAATAGTCTCCAAGGCATCATTTTCTATCCAACGTCTTAGGTGTCTTAGAGGTATATGTACATCTTCACTTCAGGAAACTAAGTTAGTTATTCCTTAATGGTATTTTTTTTCTCTTAACTACACCATAAAATATATCTTTCTGAAACACCACAAAGTTAAGTGAAAAAAGTGAGCAGAGATTTAAAAATGTAAACAACTCTCTGAACATGTGTAATAATCAATTCAAATCCTACTACTTGCTATAATATTCTACTCAGCACCCAAATGGCAAAGTCCAACAGGTAATGATAACTGTCCCACTTTGTATCCTCAGCAAAGAGCAACATGTTTGACTCAATAAATGTTGCAAGCTGCATAAATATGATCACATGTTTAAAAAACACTGATAAGGAAGAAAGATAAATAGTCTATCTTGTTGTCATGGCAACAAATTAAAAGAATTTGAAGTGGTAAATCCATTTCTCCTTGATTGTATCCTCATGAAAAAGTTTCTAGGACTGGTGTAAAATTCCTGTTTGACAGAAAATTACCTTTTTGAAGCACTAACACATTTGGCTTACAAAGAAATTTTTCATTCTATCTTTAGCATGTATATGAATATATGTGGGGTTTTTTTTCATTTTCTTTTGTTTTGTTTTCTATCAAGTTTTAATAAATTCCTTGATTGGGATATAGTGAAATAACAGGAGCTCATAGAAATATGTTGAATAAATAACATAGCCTTAACAAATAATTTCAACCATATATTTGCAAACAGTTCTAATTTAGTAAATTTTCTCTTTTCCTCTTTTATCCTGAAAATATGAAAGTGAATGAAGATATATGATTTATAGAACAGTTTCTCAAGTTTAAAGAATGGACAGGCAACTTTTTAATTAGAAAAATATGCTAAGTAACCTCTATATCAATTAATTTTAGAAATTATGCACAGCACAAAACACATCAAATTAATAATAGCCACATAAATTTAAGGCATTGGATCATGTTGTGTTGCCAGTAGTGAATTTCCAAACTCAAATTGAATATGAGGATTGAAAAAAATTATTTTGAGTTTCAGAAGTCTAGTCAACTCTGAGCCATGCAATGATTTAATTCTATTTTTTCTCACTTAAAGATGCTTACCAACCTGTGTTTCCATATTGTCCTGTGGATGTAATTTTGACTTCACATCAGACAAATATATTGTATATGTAACATTTTTATCTCATTTTTATTGAGTTATTATAAAAGTACTATTATCAATAAAACTAAGGCAATCGTGACATAAAAGACCTATACTTGGTCATATAAATAGTACAAAATATGCTGATATAAAGCCATAATTAAATTATTATAAAAATGAAAGGATAAAATAAAAATTTTAGTAAGGCACTTGTGGTACCTAAAAATATGTCTACATACGCCCATGTGTCATAGAAGCAAGTTTGAGAAACACTATGTAGTATCATGGAGAACCATCTCAGTTGTTAGGAATCATTTTAATTTTATCAGAGAACATTTATCACTTGATTAATTAGAGAGGTGTTTAAATTTTTAGATGGTACCTACTATTTTTCATAAGAGAATGGCAATTATAGTTTTGGACTCAATCATACAACACAATTTAATTTACCTGAACACTTTAATTTAGAGGGACACTTTTCATTTTCAATAAAGATGGTAGAAATTAGTTTACAAAGTCACTGTTTTTTGTGTGTTTTTAAAATATATTTTATTGATTTTTTTACAGAAAGGAAGGGAGAGAGATAGAGAGTTAGAAACATTGATGAGAAAGAAACATCGATCAGCTGCCTCCTGCACACCCCCTACTAGGGATGTGCCCACAACTAAGGTACATGCCCTTGACCGGAATCGAACCGGGGACCCTTCAGTCTGCAGGCCGACGCTCTATCCACTGAGCCAAACCGGTCAGGGCCACTGTTTTATTTTAAGTATATTAATATAAATTACGTATAATTCCTTTACAGTTGCTTCTCTAAGTATTACAATAATAGTAATTACACAAAATCTCAAGAGTAATAGTTGACCAGGCATTTTTAAAATTAATATTGGGTGCAGGTGCTAGAGGAAAAGTAGATTTAATTATTGAAGTTTGGAACTTCTATGGAAATGCTGAAAAAGACTCTGGTTACAGTTGGGGTCTTAAAATATTTACTTTTTTTTTTTTTTTTGGTCATCTCAAATGTTTGTTTACATAATGAGTGTTTTATTCTTACTATCAAAAGTAAAACATGTTTATTATAAAAGTGTCTGCCAATATAGATCATCATACCCTTAAATTAATGGAATTCTATCACCTGTAGATTGTATTATCTCAGCCTTGCCATTATACCTCAGGACATGCTAAAATGGAATATTTAGTCTCTCTCTCTCTCTCTCTCTCTCTCTCTCTCTCTCTCTCTCTCTCTCTCTCTCTTTCTTGATCAAAATCTCAATGATTTAGGTAAGGGGTGAGCCTTTTCTGTAAGACTGTAACCTATACTTCCTGAAATTCTACAGATCATTTTCCAAGCTATTTGTAAATATTAAGTCACATTTGTACTAATAAAACATTTTTAATGGTTTTTGTCTTTAGCAGATCTGCAGGAAGTCTGCAACTTTAAAAACCTCCCTGTATTTTTTTGGTTTTTTTTTGTGGTTTTTGTTTGTGTTCTGTTGAGACATTTTCCATATGCTCACAAATATGTTCAAGAAACTACCATCTCACCCAGTAATCCCACTCCTAGTAATATATCCAAAAAAAAACAGAAACACCAATCAGAAAAAACATATGCATCCCTATCTTCATAGTGGCACACTTTACAATTGATAAGATTTGGGAACAGCCTAGATGCCCATCAGCCAATGAGTGGATTAAAAACTGTGGTACATCTACACAATGGAATACTACACTTCAGTAAAAAGAAAGTAACTCCTATCATTTGCAACAGCATGGATGGAACTGGGGGACATTATGCTAAGTGAAAAAAGCCAGTTGGAGAAAGATAAATATCACATGATCTCACTCATTTGTGGAATCTAATGAACAACATAAACTGATGCACAAAACCAGATCCAGAGATACAGAATCATACAACAGACAGTCTAATGGGGGGTGGGAGGGGGAGGCAGGGTTGGGAACAAGAGACCAACCAAAGAACTTGTGTGCATGTGCATATAAGCATAACCAATGGACACAGACAATGGGTGAAGGGGGTGAAGGCCGGGGCTGGGGGGTGGGGGCAGACTGGGAGAGGACAATGGCGGCAAAAGGGGACATATGTAATGCTTTCAACAATAAAGAATTAAAAAAACAACAACAACAAAAAGAAGCTACCATCTCTAGTACTTGTGCTCATCTACACTGAAACTTCTGAGCAGTAGAACAACACCTGCTGGACTCTATTATTGGTTATCCTGTTATGTAACATATTTTCAAGGCAAAGTATAATTTTTGGAGAAGTCACTGTATCTTCTAGACATAGCTACCATGGGAATTAAGGGTAGTCATATAAACAAGTTATTATTATCACTACGGCTATCTTTGGCAATGTGCGATTTTACCTGATTCTTTTGCTCCTGGAAAACAGTGATGGTTAAAAAATCCCCCAACCTTTTGTGTTTCAGGAAATGACTTACTGTAAAGAACCACCCTTCCTCGTATGACTTAAGGATTCATAGATGTTCCTCTTGCTAATGTATGAAAAGCCAGACACAAATCCTCTGAATCCTTATGCTTTGCCCCCTAAATAATTAGCTGGTGAGCAGCCACCCATCCTTGGCTGATGGCATTAAACACCTATGTATTAAACTCATTCAAAAAGTATTCCTTGGGAACAGAATTGAGGGTTTGAAACTCTAGGGAGCGGCTCTAGAGTTAAGCCTCAGATTGACCTGTGGCAGAGCCACAAACAAGTCCCAGCTTAGAGGGCACAGCCCTCTTAGCATAATTAAGCTTGACCTTATGGCCACCCCCTGATCCTTCCTGGGTAACTAATAGGCTGTGGGAGGTGCAGCAAGTGCTGCCAAAACAAGTGAAACTCACAACAACATTGTAACTATGTTGACCACTACCTTGTTTTTCTCTGACTATAAAATAAAGGCTCAGCTTGCTGGCTGGATCCTTCTCTGTGGCCTCATCCAGGCACAGGAGATCCACTGAGCCCCAGCTATATTCTCTTTATCTGTCTTTTCTGTAATCCTTCACCGTGTGCGCCCTTCCCCCCCCCCACCCCCGCCCCCACAGGCTCACCAAACCCTTGTCTGTGTTGGCACGGCACAGAAACCAAATTCAACTTTTTAAAAATGTAACTACTATGTTTCTCGGCATTTATTGAAGTATTATTCTAAAGATAAAGGGGGAAAACACCAAAATTATTTAGTAAATTACAGTCCTTAAAAGTTCTATATTGAAACAGCTATCTTGAGTAAGTAAAATTCTAAAGGAAGTAAAAATATTTAAAAGAAGAAGAGTGAAGAGGGTCTTTTTGTCATTTTCACTACCATAGCTACAATTTGTTCAATGAATAAGACACATATAATATTTAATATATATTTACTGAATAAATCAAGGAAACTACTACATAAATTGTATGCTTCAGAAAAGAAAAAGACATCAATTCTAAGTTACAAATGAGAACATTTAACACACCCAGTGTTAGACTTTCTATATCATGAAAGGAGAGAGGAGGGGGGAGAGAGAGAGAGAGAGAGAGAGAGAGAGAGAGAGAGAGAGGCTACATCTGTTCTAGATTTTAAAGATTTAAAAGTCAAAAGAACCAAATGTAATAATCTGTGGTCTTCGACTACAGCTGTGAACAAATCAGCTATAAAAGTCACTTTGGAATATCTAAATATGCTCAAATACAGAATTAATATTAGCTAATATAGGTAATTTGTCTCAACTTGTTAACTGTGATATGGTATTATGCTAAAAAAAAAAAGGGATAATTTTTGGAGGGGAGTTGCATGCTTGAGGTATTTAGGAATAAAATGTCAATGTATCTGTAATTTATTTTTAAATGTTAAAAAAAAGGTGTAGCTAGTGAAGTAAACATAGAAATTAACAACACCTACTGAAATCAGATTTGGGATATTTGCCCGCTCACTGTACTATTCTTTATACTTTTTTAAGTGTATACAAATATTAATGCTTATAGTGAAAAACAAAGAAGAGAAGGAAAACAAAATATTTAGATAAATAAGAGAAAAATAAGAGTTATACTCCTGCCTCAAGCTCATTTCAGAAAAGACATTTAAAATTTTCCTTAACAAATGTGAAGTTTCTGAGAATAAAGGGGGCACAAGCGCCATCTCTAAGCTAAAGTGTCAGAAAGACAGCTCTGCAAAGGCCACCTCAACTAGAGGGGGGGTGCAGCTAGCCAAGGGTCCCAGGTCAACATAGTCACGTGGGTTAGCATCCCACTTGTTATTGAACTCTTATAGCAGAAACATTTAGCCTATTAACAATATATAGAAATTAGCTGTAATAAAACCCAGAAATATTTAATATACTTAGAGTGTATCTATTTTCTGTAATCCCTGTGTCTTTATCATCAAATTTGATTTTATGTGTGTATGTGTATGTAAAAATTTGATTATTTTCTTAGAATAAATTACTACCAATAGAATTATTAGACCAAACATCTGAACATTTTGAAGGTTCTTAATTAAGATCACCAAAATTCTTTCTAGAGAATATAGACATAATCATAAACTATAATCATCATGGTTACAACTTACATAACTTTGTATGTAGGCAGTAAACACAGTATATTACATGCCTGATTTCCGTACTCTATGCAATAGTTTCATTAAGTAGGTATTAATACCCTAATGTAACAAAATGAAAAAATTGAAGCTTAAATAGTTTAGGTTATTTGTAATTGCACAGAGAAAGAAAATTATACAAATTCATCTGTGTTAATTCTTTCCACCAAAATATCCCTACCAACATTGCTTTAAATGTTCATATGCACCTTTCCAACAATGGGTCTCATATATTTTAAAAGCTAATATTATAGATAAAAAATAATATTTCATTTTTAATGGTTGACCATTTTATGGGCCATTTATATTTCTTCTAATTGTCTTTTTCTGTCTTAAACATATCCTCTACTTAGACTTCAACCCAATACTTATCTATACTAATAAAAGAGAAAAATGGTAATTGGCGTACGACGATACCCTTTTCATTGGCTAATCAGGGCTATATGCAAATTAACTGCCAACTAAGATTGGCAGTTAACTGCCAACAAGATGGTGGTTAATTTGCATATGTAGGCACAATGCAGGGAGGCGAAAGGGAAAGCAGGAAGAAGCCCCCTGCCACTGACAGTGATTGGAAACCCAGGGGGGAGCTAGGAGCTGGGGGACAGGGCAATCGGAGAATCAGGTGCCTTTTCCGCCCTGGCCAGTGATAGCAGGAAGTAGGGGTGGAGCCAGCGATGGGAGCTGGGCATGGTCGAAGCTGGCAGTCCCAGGAGCTAGGGGTCCCTTGCCTGGGCCTAAAGCGAAGCCCACGATCGCAGGGCTGCTGCAGCTGTGGGTCCCCACTGCCCGGGCCGGACGCCTCAGCCAGAGGCGTCCTGCAGGGGCAGGGGCGGAGCCCGTGCAATCGCGGCACCCCCCACTGCCACTGCAGGTCCCCACTGCCCTGGCCGGACGCCTAGGCCAGAGGCGTCAGGCCTGGGCAAGGGGCCGATCCTGCGATTGGAGGGTGATGGGGGTCAACGCCTGAGGGCTTCCCAGTATGTGAGAGGGGGCAGGCTGGGCTGAGGGACACTCCCCCCCCACACACACACACACACACACACACACACCCAGTGCACAAATTTCGTGCACCGGGCCCCTAGTGAATTTATAATTATGTGTACTTTAATATAATTAAACTTCTATTTGACTTATGAGTTACAAATACTTATTTGTCTCTAGTACAAATTGAATAAAATTACACATCTTTTAAAGAAATGGAAGTTATTCACCTAAACTACAATTTAAATAGAAAAACATATGGAAAATTAACTCTGAATAATTCATGTGAAAAGAAAATGTAGAAAAATCTCACCATGTGGATGAAAATAAATTTAAGTTAAATTACCGGGTGTTTAGTCAAAATACTAGTAATCTATAATAATAAAAGCATAATATGCTAATTAGACCAGACAGCTGAATGACCTTCTGGACATCCTTCCAGATGACCTTCCAGACGAAGCCAGGGCTGCGAGGGCTGAGCCCCTTGCATGAATTTCATGCATCGGGCCTCTAGTAGCTTTATAATAATCTATTGCATATATTTGAATAGATTTTTAAATATTTATTTTTATTAAATTTATTAGGGTGTGGGATATAAAACTGAAACGTGTGTTAATTTTTAAAACTTATTTTAAGCCAATTTTACAAAATATATTCAAGTCATCTTACTTTCCTAATACTTTTATACTTATTTCATGGTTTCATCTCTCTGTAACAAAAGTGGAAAATGCACAGGTGAACACATCGTTAATATATTTAGTCAATACAACTATTCTGAAAAAAAATTAATTGCAGAACAGACTTTTTTTTTTAATTGAGTTTTAGAAAAGCAGTTGGCTATATAGGATATGTAGGTCAAACTTGGCATCAGCTTTTGCATATTTTAATTAAGAGGATTAATTCAGTTTACTGCTCTCTAATGTTTTGTCTTTAAAGAATTATAAATGTATAATTTTAAAATAAAAATTTCATTCAACCAACCAATTAATTTTAATGTACAAAATAGATGTGACTTCTTTTTTAGCATTTCAACCATGTTTAATTGAGTGCAACTATAACTTTAAAAATTAGTTGTATTGATACAACATGAAATATCTATGCAACTTCCTTAAACACATCTGTATTTAACAGATATCCCCTTCCTTGGTTTTCATAGTACATCAAATGCTGACTTATACTCATATTTTCACAGGTGCAATATGAAGTCTACAAATTTATGGACAAAATGAAGTGAAAAGTGGAAATAATGATTGATTAAGTCAAATTAGGAATGGCTCCTACTTCTGGTGCAAATATTTGAAAGGTTTTAGTCAAGCAGATTTGTTCTTTTCTTTGAGAGGTGCCACCAGTGAATAAATAGGAACCTAAGCCACATTTATTTTGAAACCATATCTGAAAAGCTTTGTAGTATTTTCAAAGGGTTTTCTGGAAATAGATCTCATTTAAAAAGCATTTCTAAGAAGTAACTAAAACAGTATAACTGAATATCAGCCTTAGTGTAATTCCATTGTTGGTGGATATTTAGCTATACTCTGCTCATAAATCCTTTGAGAATATGAAATACAGCATATAAAATAGAAATAATAAGTCAAATAAGTTCATCTTATTTTTTATTATTTTCCAAATGTAATAGAAACTATTTTTTTCCAACATGATACCTCTGATTTGTAGACCTATCCTTTTAAAAAGGTTCAGGGGCAGTCAAGCAGTAATAAATGTTCTTAGGATAGTTTACATCTTAGCCCTGAAAATTTCTTCCCACTAGACTAGTCATTCACTTGAGCAATAAATTTTTTAGAGGCATTCATAAGAAGGAGAGTCAGGATAGGCTTATTCTTTTCTTTAACATTATTCATATTTTTCAAACGTGAACTTGTGGCTTTCTTCTGGTCAATTTTATTACACTTTAGGCAGGTGGCAGTGAATCCCTTGCTTTACTCACTTGATTTGTGAAGAGAGATATGGAGTTCACTTTACGTGAAAAGCATATGTGAAATCTGAAAATGGAAGAAATTGCTAAAAAATTTAAATCTATCAGAATCCAGCCTTATTTCACTATATGTTATATGTGTATCTTTTTTTTTAATTTGTGAGAAATGAATTTAGGAATATCCTAAAATAACATTTCAAAGAAATGTTTATGGTAAGCATTTACTTCCTCAGATAAAGGAAAATATAGAGTTACAAATCCTGCCAGTCTTATGTCAAGCCAGTCTATGAAACAAGTTGAGTTAATGTTGTTTATTAATTATTAAAACTCATACTTTTTGCAACAACATTATTAAAACATAAAAGAAAGAGAAATGACAGCGGAATTTAGTCTCAACCTATTATTCAACAACACATTCCTTGATGGTAGTGGCGTGTAGGACACACTTGTACTTCCTTGGTATTATGATTTAAGTCGCCCTTTACATCTCTAGCATCTTGAAAATCCATCATTCTCTCCTATTCATATCTAAATCCAATCTGTCACAAATATATATTTCCCACAACTCTGATTTCTCAGGACATGCACTTTTCTCTCAAATTCAATAAAATTGTGAAAATTTTTGAGTTAAAAAAGAATGCTCTCTTCTATGGGTGCTACTATGATTTGCCATGAAAGCCAATTAATGTAATATTGAGACAACATATTTTTATATTCCAACATAACTGGAATACTAATTATTGTTCTACTTACTTGTCTGTGACTTCATATAGGTCACTAAATTGGTACTAGATGCTGTTAATATACCTAAATGCTGTGGTTAACAATCCTTATCCTTTATGTTTGCTGCAACTTACTCTTGTGTGTTATTTTACAACTGAAACTACATTTGGCTTCAATTTAGAACGTTTGAAGAATGAAAAAGATGACCAGAAGACAGAAGCAGGTAATAACACAAATTGTATTACTAGCTATGTGGCTTTGGTCTAAGGTCCAGTGGCTTCGTGAGTTGGCTTAGTCTGCTTAAAGCTTTCACAACTCAATTTGCTTAGCCTACTGGCAAACTCAAGAACAACACTAAGCCAAGCTGGCTTGGCTCAGTGGTTAAGCATCAACATATGAAGCCGGAGGTCACAGTTCGATTCCTGGTCAGGGCACATGCCCAGGTTGTGGGCTCCATCCCCAGTGTGGGGCGTGCAGAAAGCAGCCAATCAATGATTCTTTTTCATCATTGATGTTTCTCTCTCTCTTCCTCTCCGTTTCTCTGTGAAAGAAATCAAGTAATCAATCAATAAATATCAATTTTTTTAAAAAAAAAAGAACACTAAAAGCAGGACTAATAGGTTTCTTGACCTCTTTTCCACAGTATTTGGCTCAATCATGGTTCTTTGAATACTATGACTTTAATGGTGAAAAGACAGCAAAGAAAACTGTTCCTAAGGAAGAACTCTCCAAAGACAAAAAAAGAAAAAGCTATGTGTCCTTGAGTCTCTAGAGACTCAGACTGAGTCACATATTCTCAATCTTCTTAGGCAGAGTCCCTTCTTTGTTGCATTAGACAGCCAGCAAGCAGTGTGTTATTGGAGAGAAGTTCACAATGAGGAAACGTTAAAAACATACCCAATGGTCCTGAATCAAATTTGAAGAGTTTGAATGTTATGCAAAGCACAAACGTTGCAATCGACAAAGGATAGACATTTTGCACAGTATATATGCAAATTAGAACAAAATTTAAATTGTAGTAAATCTTACAAAATAAACAGATTCTATGGGAGTGAATAATGAGAAGACATTTTTATGCTGAATAGGCAGGGTAATCCTCTCTGAGGAAGAGATCATTTAAACAGAGAACTAAAGGAGAAGAAGAACAGAGAGGTGGAAGCACAAAACAGAATAAATGTAATAAAAAACATCTAGTATGTTAGCCAAATACAGATAGCCCCTGACTTGCAATGGTTCAACTTGATGATTTTTTTGATTTTAGATGGTGCAAAAGCCATATGCATTCAGTAGAAACCAGCTAGGTGGTGTTTGATAGGTTAGGCGTATTAAATGTGTTTTTTCAAGTTTCAATATTTTCAACTTACCAGCAGGTAACACCATTGTAAATCACAGAGCTTCTGTACATCCTTGCAGCAGGGTAGGGCAAAAGTAGGTTTACAGTTGCTTGCACGGAAAATAATACAATAATTAATTCATAAATAAAAATACAAAAATAAACTCTGCTTTGTGTACTCACAACTGCAAACCTACTTGTGCCCCACCTGGCATTCACCCCAATGAGCACACCTAATTCTCTAGTAAGAGACAAGGAAAAGGGCCTTGTAGCATCGGTCTTCTTTTCCTCGCTCATCCTTCCAGGGTTTCTGCCACTCAAATGGCTTCCTGTAGTTTTCAAATTAACAGCCACTTTGCTGGTCCTCGTTGCTCTGCATTATTTTCTTCTTCAATGATTTTTGTTAACCTGAGTTTCCCTAGGCAAGTTTATAGTTTTTGATATTTCAACTGAAAGCTTTTACATACTAATGACTCCAAATTTAAAACCCTGTCCATGATTTTTCCTGAGTTTTAAATCAATTTAACCAACTTTCAACTTGTCATTTCTACTTAGATGCCAAGGAATCATCAGAAAATTAACATGTAAGAAAAAATAAATATAGATTTCAATTCCACTCTACAATAAAATGTGTTCTCTTTTCAATAATCACAACACTGTATCTCTACCTGGTTACTCAATTCAAACATCTATTTCCAAGTTCTACAGTTACCATCTTGCCCAAACCACCACCAAATGCATCCTAGACTTTTTAAATTGCCTCCTGGTGTGGGCACCGGCTTTTCCTTGACTCTTGCCCACCACTTTCCAGTCTATTCTCCCAATAGTGCCAAACTTACAATTTGAAACAAGAACTGGTTTGTATTGTGGAAGAAATAACTGGTTTTTCAGGAACATCTATTCTTACCTTTGTTAATAATTGAATCACTAGGTTTAAGTTGAATACACGCTTGTACTTTTTGGCAGCTTAGTGTGTCATATTACTAAGTGTTTTTGGAGGGACACTGAAATGATGCGTGCAATTTCAGCACAATACGACAAACGCTCTCCTGACCTTAACATGGCAGAGAGGCAGCCAATCGATGTTGCTCTGTTCACATCAATGTTTCTCTTTTCCTCTCTCTCAAATCAACAAATACATATTCTCTGGTGAAGACTTAAAAAAGTTATGAAAATTATACTTGATAAAAAACAGATGTTAAGAAGGCATAAAAACATCTGTCCCTACTTTAATGCAAAAGAATAACCAATAAAGCAGTGGTTCCCAAACTTATTTGGCCTACCGCCCCCTTTCCAGAAAAAATATTACTCAGCGCCCCCAGGAAATTAATTTTTTTTAAATTTTAATAGCAATTAAACAGAAAGATATATGTATTAATGTTTCTACCTTTTTCGTAAAGTATAGTAAAGAAAGGTGTCAATTAGAAACATTGAAGTTTGAAATTATGAAACTATTTATTGAACTCAGAATAGAAAGGTAATATAAAAAAAGTTAAAACAAATGCACCTGTGGCCATCACCGCCCCCCTGGATCGCTGCAGCGCCCACCAGGGGGCGGTGGCGCCCACTTTGGGAATCACTGCAATAAAGTAAGACTTAAGCTATCATTGTATTCAGTATATATTAAGAAATAAACTTAAGAAAAAGAAAGAAAGAAACTTAATTTTTTTTTTTCTTTATGGGAAAACAGGTTGAAATAAAGTTCAGAGAACCTTGCAAGAGAAAGAAAAACATGAATCACCCCACTCCTCCAACCCAATAAGACATTCTTGACATTGGAGTGCAGATAATGATGAATTATATCTATGGAAATGTAGTGGATAGTCAAGAAAAGAAAAAGCTTTCTAGTGTTTCTGCAATTACAATCACATATCTTTTTTGGTAGTGTAGCTGTGGTTAGAGCTAATTAGTACTCATACCTGAACTTACCACAAATGTCATGAGTACAAAAGAATGGAGGTAAAGGGCTGTAGTCAATAGTAACAATGAGAAGCTTATATTTTTAAGTACTTCAGGACTATATTAATATTAACTAATGTTTAAATAATTGTTTATGCAAAAGGTTAGTGAAAGAATTACTGGCAATGAAGACTCTGGCAATGTCAGAAACTAATATTAATTTCAACAATTAATTGTTGGAGTGGTTAGAGTGTTGGCTCATGTACCTAAGAGTTGGGGGTTCCATTCCAGGTCAAGATCATGTCCCTGGGTTGCAGATTCACTCCCTGCTCCTGGGATTAGTGCAAGAGTCAACCAGTAGATGTGTCTCTCTCATCTCTCTCTCTCTCTCTCTCTCTTTCTCTCTCTCTCTCTCTCTCTCTCTCTCTCTCTCTCTCTCTCTCTCTCTCCTCCTTTTCACACTCTCCGAAAAGCAATGGAAAAATATTCTCAAGTGAGGATTAACAATAAATAAAATTTTAAAAAAGAGAAATAATAATACTATGGCCTAGAGTTTGGCAAATGGCAGGCAGCAAGAAGGGACATAAACGTGGATAGACAAGCAAGAGTGCCTGCCACTTTCTCAGATAAGGAGTAAAACTACCTCTCACAGTGACCAGGCTATCTCCTTGAAGTCACACAGATTGCAACTAGTTGACATGAACTACAAGTTTATGTGTCCTGGAACCCTGGCCAAGGATATATCTCATATACTATGAGATTTATGTTTCCCAATTAAGTGTAACAAATATCTGTTAAAAATAAAATACTACAGCCCTAACCGGTTTGGCTCAGTGGATAGAGCATCGGCCTGCAAACTGAAGGGTCCCAGGTTCGATTCCGGTCAAGGGCATGTACCTTGGTTGCGGGCACATCCCCAGTAGCAGGTGTGCAGGAGGCAGCTGATTGATGTTTCTCTCTCGTCAATGTTTCTAGCTCTCTTTCCCTCTACCTTCCTATCTGTAAAAAAACAATAAAATATATTAAATAAATAAATAAAATACTACATTTAATGTTAAAATTCTGAGGACTGTTATATAACACTGGAGGCTCGGTGCACAAATTCGTGCACCAGTGGGGACCCTCGGCCTGGCCTGTGGTATCAGGCTGAAACTGGCTCTCCAACATCCCCCAAGGTGTCCAGGGTTGCAAGAGGGCACAGGCCAGGCCGAGGGACCCCACCAGTGCATGATCGGGACTGAGGAGGGACATGGGAGATTGGCCAGACAGGCAAGGACCACAGGAGGGCTCCAGGACATGTCTGGCCCATTTCGTTCAGTCCTGATCAGCTGGACCCCAGCAGCAAGCTAACCTACCAGTTGGAGCATCTGCCCCCTGGTGGTCAGTGCACATCATAGCAAGTGGTTGAAAAGCCTTAGCATATCATTAGCATACTAGAGGTCCGCTGCAAGACATTCCTGCATGGGAAGTGGGGGGGGGGGAGGGGGCGGTCCCTCAGCCCAACCTGCAACTACGCTAGCATCCCTCACCCTGGCCTCCGGGCCGAGGTCCCTCCCCTCCCTCCACATGGCCAGGGCGCAGATGCTGGGCTTGTGTTGCCAGGGCGAAGCCGCCAGCGTCCCACCCCAGCCACTATGGGTGCCACCATCTTTGTTGCGGAGTGGAGGTTAATTTACATATTACTATTTTATTAGATAGGATTACGCTTTGGTTGGTTGAACAGCTGACCAGATGACTAGACACTTAGCATATTAGGCTTTTATTATATAGGATACTTACTAGAGCTTTATCTTGTAAGAAGCATACATTAATTAATAGTTGTTCAATATATTTGGCCTGAAGATTTTTAATTTTTAAGAAATCTGCAGCTAATCATACTGTTTAAGACTGTAGTATTATTACCCACGTATCTATAGACTTTTGTGTGATTTTTTAAAAAAACAATAAATACCTTAGGTATTGATAAACTGTCTCCAGAGTTTTGCCAACATTTTCTAGTGTCCTGAGGCTTGATGTGGTCCTTGACTACATCAATACTTTGGGGCATTCAGTTAAAACATAGTAATTAACCAGAGCAAGCTGTCAATGAAGTCAGCTCTGATTAATCCAAGGGATTCTAGAAAGGTAAAGCCTGGATTTAAATTTTAAGATGTTATATAAGCCCGATTGGTGTGGCTCAGGGGTTGAGTGTCAACCTATAAACCAGAAATTCGTGGTTCAATTCCCATTCAGAGCATATGCCCAGGTTGCAAGCTCTATCCCCAGTAGTGGGTATACAGAAGGCAACCAATCAATGATTCTCTCTCATCATTGATGTTTCTATCTCTCTCTCCCCTTCTCTCTTTCTCTCTGGAATCAGTAAAAAATATACTCAGAAAAATAAGAATTTTTTTTTAGTTTAAAATTGTTATATAAAGTAGACAAATTTGATGAAAATAACTTTTTTTATAAACTTTGCCAGCCATGTGGCAACCTACCTAATCCACCATAGTCATATACTTTGTGCCATCCAATTATCTGAACAGGGTGAACTCGTGTTGTAAGAACATAATATCTTTCAGTCATTTTTCACTTTCTGGGTCTCCAGAGGTCAAATTTTTATCTATAAAAGCTAAAATACCCTATAATATTATTGTGATACTAGAGGCCCAATGCACAAAATTTTTACAAGAATAGGCCTTCCTTCCCCCAGCTGCCAGCACCGGCTTCCCTCTGGCACCCAGGACCCGGACTTCCCTTGCAGCCCTGGCTTCATCTGGAAGATCATCGGGTTTAATTAGCATATTACACTGTTATTATTAAAGATAAGTAGTGACAAGATATTTCTATTTTAACAGGGTTTTTCTTGGAAGATAGACCTTAAAATAAATTATTGAATCTTTCAGCCTTGCAATTTAAGATGTTGCGGAAAATACCTGGAGGCAATGGACTTTTTGACCTTTCAAATTCCAGAGTGCACTCTTTAACAATGACCCTTGAGTTATTTATTTTGTATTCAGTCACACCAGCATGATAGTCTTCACTTGGTGAGAAAGCAGAGGTGTTAACAACCACAGGACACAGAGTGTTTTCAGTTTGCATCCCTTCCTCATTGATAGAGGAAGAAAATAGGTTCCATGGGACAGTTTATGCAATGGGCATGTCTTAAGGTGGCCTGAAGAATTATCTAGCTAAGGAAATTCATCCAACAGAAAATCTAAAAGGAGAAATTCTATCAGCCTTAACTAAATGTTTTACTGTTATAAATTTATTTAATAAGAGTAGATGACAGAAACAAAATCTGCACCTGGAACTGTAGCTAGCAGCTTCCCCCCACTCACCCCCACCCCAGTACACTTCAAAACTTAACAAGAGTTGACTCTCTGGCCTCTCAGGAAAGCCCACTGTGGGAGGTCCTCTGGCTCTGGCTGATTTGAGGAGACCCTCGAAGCTGCACTTCTGAACCATAGTGATTAAATCCTATCCAGGCACCTTGTAGGCCTGATCACCTCACTGCATCCTTTAACAGCCAATTGAATGTCATTTGATGAAATATTTATCTCTGTGTGTTTGCTATAAAACAGGTCAAAACTTTTCTGATATCCACTATAGGTTTAGATTATCAACAAGTTGCCTAATGTTACATGTCAGTTATAGTAAGGGAAATGAAAATCTCATTCAAATGGCCACTTACTTACAAATATATCCTACTGCTCTTTATTAGGTGCAGGGCACTTTCTGTGTCCTGATATTTGTATTCCTCTCTTCTGTATTCAGGAAATCTGGATTCTATTAGAAACTATGCCACCTACAAGCTGTATAAATTAGACATATCTTTGGATCTTAGTTTCATCAACTGTAAAATATGGTGATTGAACTATGCATCTCCTTTGCATCTAAAACATATTAATCTACACCAGTGGTTCTCAACCTTCCTAATGCCGTGACCCTTTAATACAGTTCCTCATGTTGTGGTGACCCCCAATTTCATTGTTACAAATTAAACATAATTAAAGCATAGTAATTAATCACAAAAAAAATATGTAATTATATATATGTTTTCCGATGGTCTTAGGCGACCTCTGTGCAAGGGTCGTTCGACCCCCAAAGGGGTCGTGACCCACAGGTTGAGAACCGCTGATCTACACTGATACTTTTCCTTCCTTTTATTCTTAATATCACTGGATTTTCAAAAACCCCTATCAGCCTCTCAACTATTGATCTAGAAAAATATAGGGAAATAGAGAGCATCTTAAATGATACCACAGGGGACAGTTAGTGCAATCCAGGTCAGGAGAGTAATTCAAACTCTTCATCAGCTATTTTGGAAGGAAAAGACCCGGGGGGGGGGGGGAGGTAGAGAGAGAGAGAGAGAGAGAGAGACAGGATAAAGAACATATAGAATAAAAGAGGTTTAAAAGCATATTAACAAATTGTTATATATGAACAGTTTATATGAACATTTTTTAAATCTTAATTTGAAAAACTACAAAAGAAGGAAAATGTGAACTTTTGTTACTTGATGACAAAGAATTATAGCTAATGTTTATGAAATGATTTTTTGTCATACTTTAAAAAATAAATCTTTATCTTAAAGATGCATTCTGAAATATTTGTGTGTGAAGTATATAAGCCTTAGGATTGTATGAGTAGGGGACTAGATGAAAAAATAATTATGAAAGCTATTAAGACTATGAAAAGGCCATGAGTTATGGGTACACGTTTAAAATTTTTAATAACAAATGTTAATATGCGCTTACATCACTAAAATACTTATTGTTGATAAATATAACATATGGAATTTATACCCTGAACATAATTTCAGTTGGGTTTAATAAATGATGAATCTTATCTATATATGCTAATATTGACAGCTTAGAAGAAAATGTCCTTTGGCACTAATAAAGCATTCATATAAGTAGTCAGCATTTTGAGTGCTTCAGACTTCATTGATCATATAGAAAACATGCCTTCTTACATGTCCATTTTTTTTTTTAATCTATGAAATCTTAATTTACTCTTCTTTTTAAAAGGCCAAGGAATCTTTTACTGCCTTTAGAATGCAACCAGAGAACTTTAACTATACCGGCTTTAAGATATAAATTGCAATCACAGATTTTTATTTAACCAAAACAGGGAAGGCTACATTTTTTCAATTGCTTTCATTCAATAAAAATTCATAGGCCTCTAGGGGGCCTATGTATTTGTTAATACAAAATGCAAACTGGGCTTCATTTTTATTACTTAAATTCTGGCATAGTTTCCAGAAATATTTTTCAAGAGAGTGAAAACTTCATTCACAAATTATTAAAGCTACACTTTTATGCAAAAATCAATCCAAAATGATCTTTTAAATTTAATTTATTAACAGCTTTATTTACACATTTTGATATGATTTCTTAGATGTCACAAGTCAGAAAAAAATGTGAGTTCATATATGACACTGGTAAATAAAAATGTGTCATTGATACCAATTGTTTATTCTGGTGATAACACATTTTTGTGGCAATAATATATTTTCAAATTTTGAAAAAACGTTGCTTTACTTAATATTTAAAAATTATATATTATGTACAAAACCTCCAAAATTATAAATTATAATTAATCTATATTTTTTGAAAATATTTTGTCATGTCGCTCTATAAATTTTCATTAATATAATTTCTCATATTAGTGGTAAGAGTTGGTGATATTCATGTTGAAAAATGTGATATGGCCCAGCCAGCATGGCTCAGTGGCTGAGCGTTGACTATGAACCAGGAGGTCAAGGTTTGATTCCTGGTCAGGGCACTTGCCTGGACTCCATCCCGGGTAGAGGGCACGCAGGAGGCAGCAGTTCAATGATTCTCTCTTGTCATTGATGTTTCTCTCTCTCTCTCCCTCTCCCTTTCTCTCTGAAATCAATAAAAATATATTTATTTAAAAGAAAAAGAACTATTCCACAGCCTGTGGTGTTCTCAGTGCACAATTTATAATCTTCAGAGCTGCTTCTTTTTATTTGTTAAGCTTCACTAACTACTCCAGGAGAGTGGGTAGCACCGTTACAGGGGGACAGGCCAGGTGCGCCTGCCCAAGGCCAAGGGGCGGCCTCAGGCTCCCAGGACACAGTGGGCGGGGGCGGGGGGAGGCGGGGAGGGGGGATGAGGCTGAGTCCAGAGTTGGAGAAACCGAGTCCAAAGCTTGAAAGGAAGCAGGAGGCAGGGAGGGGCAGAGGGCAACAGCTGTGCAGGGGCCTAGAAAAGCTGCGGGTGGGGGCAGCTGAGGAGCCTAGTACCTCTCCCACGGGAAAGGCTCCAGTCCCTCCCTCCTCTTCCCGTCACCCAGCTCTCCTCCAAGGCCCCGCCTGGGCTTGTTCTGCACAGCTCCACACCACCGCAGGGTCCGCACAACCCCGCCGCACAGCCCCGCCCCGCACAGCCATTGGGGAGCTCTGCCCCCGGAAGAGAAAGAGCAAGGCTGCAGACAGGAGATGGCAGGAGGAGGGGACAGAGCCTGCCCACCAAGGTAGAGGGAGGGGAGGGAGGGAGAGACCCCACAGGACTCAGGACGGAGATGGGCGGGGAAGGAGGGCCGTGCAAAAGCATCGCCCTTGGTTGAAGCAGAAACCTGACCCCATTTTACAGACCCCAAAAGAGTGGGGGGGGGGGGCGAGGGGGGGGACGGGCGGCAAAGACAAAAGAGGGTGTGAGGGGACTGGATGGATGGAGAGCAGCGATGTTTGATTCATGGCCTATTTATTTTTATTTTTGTTAATATATTTTTATTGATTTCAGAGAGGAAGAGAGAGGGAGAGAGAGAGAGAAACATCAATGATGAGAGAGAATCATTGATTGGCTGCCTCCTGCACGCCCCCCTCTGGGGATTGAGCTGCAACTCAGGAATGTGCCCTTGACTGGAATCGACCCCACGCCCTTCAGTCCACAGGCCATAGCTCTATCCACTGAGCCAAACAATCTAGGGCAATGGTCAGCAAACTGCGGCTCGAAAGTCACATGTGGCTCTTTGGCCCCTTGAGTGTGGCCACGAAGTTTCAATCGCACTGTACGTGCGTGCCCACATGTGGTATTTTGTGGAAGAGCCATACTCAAGGGGCCGCAGTTTGCCAAACACTGATCTAGGGCAACCCATGGCCTATTTAAAACCACTGCAGCAGCCCTAGCTGGTTTGGCTCAATGGATAGAGTGTTGGGCTGTGGACTGAAGGGTCCCAGGTTCGATTCCGGCCAAGGGCACATGCTGGGTTGCGGGCTCAATCCCCAGTAGGGGGTGTGCAGGAGGCAGCCAATCAATGATTCTCTCTCATCATTGATATATATATATATATCTCTCTCCCTCTCCCTTCCTCTCTAAAATCAATAAAATATATTTTAAAATAAAACCGCTGCAGGAGGCTGAGCAGGGGGTCTTACCACGATAGTGTTACCTGATAATGAGGGTGTCTCTCCTTACGTTGCGAAGTAAAGACACACCCATGGAGCCTGCAAAGGGTTTCCATGCACACGAGCATTCCACAACATGAGTTACAATCTATAAATATAAAAGCCTAATACACTAAGTGCCCCACCAAGCAGTCTGCCAACCAGTTGCTATGACTTGCACTGACCACCAGGGGGCAGATGCTCCAACAGGTATGTTAGCTTGCTGCTGGGGTCCAGCCGATTAGGACTGGGTGAGACAGAGCCAGACATGCCCTGGAGCCCTCCCTCGGTCTCTCCCATGGTCTGTCCCTGGCCACCGGCCCCATCAGCCCTGATCAGGATTGGGCGAGATGGCCCCAATTGGCCCCAATCATCAGCCAGGTGAAAGGACCCCACTCGTGCACTGGGCCTCTACTATTAATTATAAGATTTTTATGTTATTGACATATACTATGAACTTTAAGAATTTTAATTAAACCATATAAATAAATTAAGAAGATAGATGCTTGTAAATTTACATCAATATTACATAAATTTTTAATCCAAGGAAGCCTTTTATTAGGCCCAGGTTAAATTATAGAACATATATCAAGTAATATCAAAATTATTGATGTTTACTCTTTGAAAGAAGTTCCAAATCTAGCTGTCGGTGTATTCCAATATCTGATTTTTAAGCCCAATGCATAGTCTTAAAATAAGCCTTACATGATAGAATTCACTAAGAGTAATCTCTAAATGACCATCCATTTAAGACATTTCATACAACATCCAGGTTCATTGCCATGGATATTGTGGACATAATTGTCCAACATTCACATACAACTTAATTTGCCAAAACATTAATTCTGAAAATGGTTTCTGTCATGATTTGTTCGTAAGTCAATATCTGGTGTGTGATCATTTGGTGTCATCTAAACAGGAAAGAGGAAAACAGGACATTAGGTTTGAACAGTGGAGAAAGCACTGGGGCTAGCATACAAAGAAAGTAGGTTTGCGTCTTGGCACCATTTATCTGACAAATAATCCAACCTCCCTGAGTCTCCAGTCCTCTCTTTTGTGAAATGGTAATAAACCTATCTAGCATTCGCAGCTTGTCCTCTGATTTACCGAATTTTCATTAAACAAATATTTATTTGATCTTTTATTGTAAGCTGCTTATATGTGATACTTGATTTTGGGAACACATTTATCATTAAATTTTAAAGTTCAAAGAATTTATGTTAGAATAAGGCACTGAGACAAACCATTATGTCCTGGTGTGACAAATGTAATCACAGAGGCATGCACTATTTTTCTAAAACAGATGTAAATTTTATGGGAGGATCAGAGAAAGTCTTCTCAGGGTTGTTGATCACTTTAAGTTTTGAAGGACATTTGAGCAGAAGAGTTAACTAGATAAAGAAGTGGAGAACAGGGATGGACGAAGCTGAAAGTATTTAAAGACACAAAAACCTTTCCCTTAGAGCCTGAGTATTAATTTCTAGCTTAGATTCAACTTAGTTATATGTTTTTATCAATTCTTTTCTTAAATTGATTTGAGAGAGAGGGGGAAACATCAATTTGTTGTTACACTGCTTTTATGCATTCATTGGTTGTTTCTTGTATGTGCCCTGATCTGGGATTCAACCCTCAGCCGTGGCACCTGGGAGGATGCTCTAACCAACTGAAGTACCCAGCAAGGGCCTGTTTTTATCAATTCTAACACAAACTTTTTTTTTTCACATTTTTACAACATGGAAAATAAGGGTGTGTTTTACAGTAAATCATGTCTTATGATCATTATCATTTAGATGACTATTTTTAGAAAGTTATGTAAACACTTCCATTAAGATCAAGCAAGAGCCCAAATCAATCATCTTAGGTTTGGTGAACTACAGATAGAGATGGAGATTCAGATAGAGAAGAAGAAGGGGGAAAGAGAAGAAGGAGATGGAGATGAAGAGGGAAAGAGAGATGGAAAAGGGAGAGGGATAAGAAGGTGGGGGTGTGGGGAGAGGGGCTGGGGGTGGGGGGCAGAGGGTGGCGATATCTGCTGTCTCATTGAATTTGTATGAATTTGCTGCTCTATTTCTCTTGTTCCTTGTTATTTACCCGGGTTTACTTTTCAGCTACCACCCACAAATAACTTCTAACGTTTCCTGATGGACTTGTGAGCTATTTTCATCTTATATTACTGATGAAGAAGAATTTACTGTACCCACAACAAAGTAGCATGCTTCTCTCAAAATAAATCACAAATTAATTTAAAATGCAAGCTAAAAACCTGGCTCTTTCAGAGTAGTGATTTATAAGTACATGTATAATCAACAACTGACAGGTCCTCCGATGCTCGCTGGATGGTTTCAATCCTGTTAAAAGCAAGGGCTCTGCTTTCCTAAAATACCCAACCCCAGAACTTCTTTCTTTTTTAATTTTAAAATGGAGGTATAATTGACAAATAACATTATATTAGTTTCAGGTGTACAACATAATGACTTGGTATTTGTATATATTACAAAATGGTCACCAAAATAAGTCTAGTTAGCATTGATCATCATACAGAGTTAAAATATTTTTCTTGTGATAAGTACTTTTAATATCTACTTTCTTAAGCAATATTTTCAAATATGCAACACAGTCACATTAAATTTATAACAGAATACAGAATACTTTTTCTTCTATTGGTTCATAAATTATTGGAATTTTTTTAATACTTAGGAAAAGTATAATCAAGATTTCCTTTTAACTCACTGTCTTCTCAAAAGTATTATCTTTTTTCATATTTGCTGAATTATCAGTACATAATTCACACTTTTAATATTTTTATGTGTTTCTTTAATAGATTGTGAACTCCCTCCCTAAAAGAGAGGTCTTATCATTGTTGATTCTATTCGTTTCTGAAAATCAACAAAGGACCTTACATGTGTTAAGGAGTTGGTAAATGAATTTTTTTTTTTTTAAATATATTTTATTGATTTTTTACAGAGAGGAAGGGAGAGAGATAGAGAGTTAGAAACATCGATGAGAGAGAATCATCGATCAGCTGCCTCCTGCACATCTCCTACTGGGGATATGCCCGCAACCCAGGTACATGCCCTTGACCGGAATCGAACCTGGGACCTCTCAGTCCGCAGGCCGACGCTCTATCCACTGAGCCAAACCGGTTTCGGCAGGTAAATGAATTTTAAATAATGAAGTATATTAGATAATTTAACTTTTGAAAATATAAGCACATAAATAAGCAGGCTACTGATAAAGACCATATTGGAACTTGAGACACTCCTATACTAAGAATATTATTTATTTGTTTCACAAATAAAACTCATTAGTACATATTAACAGTATATATCTATTCAAATCACCTCATATGGAAGATACCTAAAGATATCCAACTAAAATGTAGGTAATAATAAAAATTCAGATATTAAAATTTAAAACTACAAATTTTATTAATTACAAAAATAGGGTAGAATAAGACAAAATTAGAAAAAAGCACGTGAACTATTATGTAGATTTGGCATTGTTCTCATGAACAATTATAAATAAAACCTACTGCACTGTTCATATAATTTGCCCTAACTGGTTTGGCTCAGTGGATAGAGCATCAGCCTGCAGACTGAAAGGTCCCAGGTTCAATTCTAGTCAAGGGCATATACCTTGGTTGTGGGCACATCCCCAGTAGGAGGTGTGCGGGAGGCAGCTGATCGATGTTTCTCTCCCATCAAAGTTTCTAATTCTCAATCCCTCTCCCTTCCTCTTTGTAAAAATCAATAAAATATATTTTAAAATATATATATATATTCATATAATTTAAAAATAAGAAAATATTTGGATCAGTTAATATTTTTATTGAGGAAATGAAATAACTATTCATTTTATTGGTGGGTGTTTGCAAGTGTCATCAGATGCTAAGAAAGTTTCTGTATAATGTGCCCTTAAAAGCAAATGTAAGAAATGAGGTCAGATTAAGAGTGAAATATAGGGGTTTGAGCAGCTTTTAATACAATTTTAATATGAAGCCTAGGAGCTTTATACTAAAATCAGACAGAACAAAAAGTGAACTCTCTCTAGGACCTCTTCTAAGTCAGGCAGTATGCACTCAGCACTTTAGGACTACCACGTAAGAAAGATTAAATATTTATCATTCCTACTTCAACTAATTTTTGAGCATATCTTGATTTTGAACTGTGACTTTATTCCAATTTACTTCTTTTATAATCATTTTTTGCTCCTAAACTGCATGATCTTTTGCTGATACAAGTGTAATAGATGGCTTTAAAATAATAATAATACATTTGCCTACTGACAAGTTTCTTTATACAGTCACATGTTGGCAACCACCCAATTTCATTTTGCATCACACAATGAAAAGAGTTTTAAAAGCAGCAAGCAAACCCACACCCATTTCAGTTTTATTTTGTGAAAACATTTATCAGACTCTCCTAACAATTTACCCTGGAAATTCAGGAACTCCAGGAGGGCTGAGCACTTTAGAATCACCCATTGCTATTAGGGACAAGGAAGAGTTTCTAGAAGTAATTGCTCTAACAGCTGCAAGAGATTTCTGTGGCCTTTTAAAGCCAGCACAGAGCAGCTTTAATGTGATCCTCAATCTACCTAGTCAACCAATAAGGATTTACATGGCTATATATTTCTGAAGGGTCTCTTCCAGCAGCAGTCCTCTGGATGACTGGAGGAGTCCTTGGGCCTCACAAGCTATAGCTACTGTGGCCCCAGGCTCCTCCCCCTCAGTGTGCTGAAGTTCTGAGCCCTGGATTATTCGGCATTCTGCAAAATGATGGCAGGGTTTTTTAAGGAATAAAGTTTCAAAAAAATAAATAAATAAATAAAAACAGAGAGATCTTTCAACTCAGGTGTTAGAAAATAGCAAGGAATAGATAAAACAGGCTTAGAAACTATGCCTAAACATGCTATCTAAATATTGCCCCAACATATGACATTGGTATTTATAATCAAAGTAATATAAATATTTTATAAAAATCTAAGTCCCCAAAATGCAGTAAAATATGAATCTTTGGATTTTCTCCCAGCAAAAGGTGTCTATTAACTAACATTTGGATAGAATGAGAATTATTTGAAATGAATGGACAGCATAGATCATATGTGAAAGTCAGTTGACAAGTAGTCTAGCTGCTGAGAGATATAAATATTAGTACAAGATAGTTGCTATCTGCCATCAAGGAAATTTCAGATTAGTGAGAGGAGTTTATTTGTATAGATGTGGTAAGTGCTTTTTTAAATTGGCAGCAGGAAAAAAAAATCACTGCTTTCAGGATGACATTCATGGTGAGTGCATTTTATTATGTTCTGATATTTGAAAATTGGATACTCCACATATGGAATCTACATTTATCATTTTCACTCTCTGCTAGTGTGTTTATATGTGTGTATAAACTCCATCTACACAGCTATGAGTGCAAAGTTATTATACCGCTTGCTACCATGTAAAAAGTAGTATCTGTTTAGTCAAATGCACCAAAATTAATGTTTGTGGAATTTTTCTTCCAAACATTTTCTAGTAGAAGGAACACATTATTTTTCTTATATGTAGCTTGGAAGGTCATAATCTTGGGCTTTAAAATTGCACTTAACAAAAGTACTTTAATAGGTGCATTTAAAAAATAAACATTAAATCACAGAAATCAAAGTTAGTAAGTATACTTAAAATTAAACTCAGGGATGACAAAAATCATTCAAAATATACAAGCAAATATATATCAATGAAACCATAACATTTCTGAAATATATTTGCATACATACTGACAAAAATTAATAAAAAATATAGCAGAATAATAATTTGAATTAATGGTATCCTATATAATAAAGGGCTAATATGCAAATGGTCATCACACCCTCATGCCCTCATGCCCTCATGCCCTCGCGCCAGGGCAGGAGGACCTGAGACTGCGCCCCCTGGCCTGCAGGGCCTGACAAGGGTGGGGCCAGCCGAGTCTGGATCTCACGCGATTTCTAGGTGCACAAAGGTTGGCATGGACTTGACTCTGGGTCCTCTCGCATGCCCCAAACTCTGACAGGAGGGAGATTTTCATATACATTTTACTAATTTTCTTTCATCTCTGACACTTCTCTATTATAGAGAAAGGGCAAATAGCAATATTAAAATATTTCCTCTAATTAATTCCCTTTTAATGTGCACAAATGTTGTGCACTGGGCCACAAGTGCCTATATAATGTTCTATAGGCATGATAAACTAAGTAATTTGCATTAAAGTTTAATATTCCTAGTAACTTCAATTGGCTGTCCTGAATTTTTCTATAAAATTAACCTTCACTTTCATATCTAAATATAAACTATGGTACTATATGTAAATTATATATTCATCAGGAAGACAGTTTTAAGAATTCCTTTATAATTTCTTTACTGTATCAAAGTATATTTCACTTTCAAACCTGACTTCATAAACAATCTCATTAGAATTTTTCATTACTTATGATGTTGTAAACTCAAGATACAAAACTGTAGTTTCTCCTCTATTCTGTCCTCCAGGCCTTTTGGAATAATTTACATGCATGAGTTTTATAAAATTCATCATAGGAAGTGCAGTCTGGCAAGCACTCCCATTTTCTTATTCCAGTAGCCAAAAGAGCTGGTGAAATCTGCAAGCCAGCACCACTTAATCTATGGCAGACTCTTGGTGCTATAAATCTATAACTAATCAGGATCAGCTGATAATGAATACAACTTGTCCAGAACAATATCTATTCTGGGAAAAAGAAACTCTGCTGCAATCCTATGTAGCCTTCTCCAACTCTTGGCTCTACCGCATGGACTCAAAACTATGTTGGTGCCTGTAACAACTAACAATTTAACAACAAAACAGTAATAATAGGTGACACTTATTAAGTGCTTGCAATATGCTGGGACGTGTGTTAAACATTTTTGTGTAAATTATCTCATGAAATCCTCACAACAAGCAAATACATTATCTGATATAAATAAAATAACCAATATTCTAGATAGTCACTAAAAGACAGAGGTGACTTTGGGTTCTAGGGAATGCTTATCCAAATCTTTGTTTTTAATCACTGTATTATTTGTGAATAATTCCATCAAATGTAGGAAAAAGCAACAATGCAATCTAACGGGACCCCTAACTCTGTGTTTGAAAATATTAAATATATGTTTTAATAAAAATTATTGGGGCCCTAACCGGTTTGGCTCAGTGGATAGAGCATCGGCCTGCAGACTGAAGGGTCCCAAGTTCGATTCTGGTCAAAGGCATGTACCGTGGTTGCGGGCACATCCCCAGTAGGGAGTGTGCAGGAGGCAGCTGATTGATGTTGCTCTCTCATGGATGTTTCTAATTCTCTATCCCTCTCCCTTCTTTTCTGTAAAAAATCAATAAAATATATTTGGGAAAAAAATTATTGGGGAAGAGGCAATAAAAAATGTCTTACTTTAAACCTGTTTTTCCTAAACAATGATATGAAAAATAATGAATGAAAAAACACTATACACTTCAGATTTCTGTTCAGTGTCCTTAAAGTACCTATCCTGAATGCCATTTGGGGAAACATTCTGCATTTCAATTATGTCTTCTGTTAAAATGTTGCCCTAACCGGTTTGGCTCAGTGGATAGAGCGTCGGCCTGCGGACTGAAGGGTCCCAGGTTCGATTCCAGTCAAGGGCATGTACCTTGGTTGCGGACACATCCCCAGTGGGGGGTGTTCAGGAGGCAGCTGATCGATGTTTCTAGCTCTCTATCCCTCTCCCTTCCTCTCTGTAAAAAATCAATAAAATATGTATATATTTTAAAAAAATAAATAAAATGTTATCAAATTCACATACACACAAAAAAATCTAAAATATAGCCCTGGCCAGCATTGCTCAGTGGTTACAGTGTCTGCTCAGGGACCTAAGGGACGCTAGTTTGATTCTGGTCAAGGGCACATACATGAGTTACAGGTTTCATCTCTGGCCCTGGTTGATGTCTCTATCACATCGATCTTTCTCTAACTCTCTCTCCTTCTCTCACTCTTTTGCCCTCCCCTCCCGCCTCCCCTGACCCTCTCTGAAAATCAATGGAAAAATATCCTTGGGTGAGGATTAACCAAACAAAAATCTGAAATATAAAGTGCATTAGATGATATCAGAAATGTGCAGATATGAGCCCCTAATATGAATAAAGGTACCCTAAGCAGTTAGTTATGATCTAACTAACCTGCATAAATTAATGCACATGTAACTAGGATTGTAGGACATTTCATCACAAACTTTATTTATTCCCATAAATTTCACAAGCCTTTCAGCTTGATTTTTACTATCAGTGAACATGTATGATCAGACTACAACTTAATAACTTACCTATGCTTGCCTTGTATAGCAAAGTTCTTCAATAAACCAAGCTGACTTTTTATGATAATCTATTCGGTATATGAAGTTCTTTTGCAAATGACATAGAATGCCAGAGGAGTGTGGAACCTGTGATTGTTTGTGTTGTATTTTTATTTTATGTTTTTCAGAATAAGTCATTTATCAAATTAATTTATACTTTTGTTTGGGCTAATGTACACTGAGTAAATAGTCAGAAAATTGTGAGATGTAGCTAATTCTCCAATAACCAGAGATGCACCTTGTTTAAAGCATTCATACTCTCTGGGTCCCTTAAATTAGGATGTAGTACTCCATGATCCCTACAGCCTCTCCTGACACTTTTAAAATTTAATGCAACTAAGCTTTCCATTTTTATTCATTAGTTCTCATACTCACAATTCCAGAAACATACTCAAAAACTGACATCAAAAATACTTCTCATTGATTTTCCTTTTAGATGTGATTAAAAATTTTCCCTTGAAGTAAATCTTCAATAATTCACTAGATTTTGGAAACCAGATCTTAATATTTACGAACTATTGACCTCCTAAGTGACTCAACAATTAAAAACTGATACATTTTTCAAATGGGTTTCTCCATTCAACCATAAATTTGAATAGTTACACAAAGATGAGTTAATCCACTCACTCCATTTAGACCTCACCTAATCTATCACAGAAACAAAGACATATTCTTTACAATTTTTCAGATATTTTCTAGAAATATATTAAACATTTTTGTTTTATTTTAAGTGATTCAAAGTCTGAATGACTTATCTCCACATTGACATAGAGGGTATATGGCTAAACATTTTCAGCATAGTAATCATTTGTCCTGATAATAAATTGAGATAGATTGTCCACATTGAAAACCTTATTTGCAGATGTAGTTTGCTTTTCTATTACTCTGCTCAGCTATACTACACATTTCAGAAAAAAAATAAGTCTATTCATTTTGTCAAGTATAAATGGAAACACAAAATTCGTGTTCAAGGGTGCATTTCTTCGGCCATGCATGCTCTCACACATTTACTTACACTCAGTGTTGCTTTGCAGAGTTTGGTTTATGCTGGAATTTCTGTGATCCTAAATCTTATGCATGCTGCTAGCAGGTGTCTGCAGGTGTTTGCCTACAAGAAGTTCATTGACAGTTTATTGCAGCAAGAGTACTTTCCTTGGAGTGAAAATTAGCTGCAAAAGCACTACAGGCCAAGTAATGCAGGACTATGATACTTCCTCTGCTGTGAATGCATAATTATTTATTATTGGTCAGGCAAGGATTAATCATTCTTCTGTGATATTTTTCCATGGAAGAACTAGTTATCAAATTCTAGTTTCCACAGATATTGTCAGTGTGCTGGAAGGACTGCAGCTGTGCTAGGCGTCTCATGGACATTTAACTTCTGACAGCTGTGAATGCTTCTTTGTGAATGCAGACATGGCTCTTTGACACAGTTTCTGGAAGAGCTCCGAGATGCATTCTCAAGTGCTGCTGCAGGCTCTCCGAGTGCATATTAGGAGAAGGTGGTCAGAAACGTCATGAATTGCTAAAGTGGACAGATCCTTGTATTCTTTCTACACACATACTGATTTCAGCATAGTCATCAATAGATAAAGTAACAGTCAATGATGAGTCTCATATTTACGAAATTAGACTATTTGGAGACTCATAACCATGCATTGAGAAAATAAATACTGACATACCCAGACACTCCAATATTTTAAGTTTTATGGAGATACTCATGTTATATTTATAATGAAATTGGACTATTTGACAATAAGGTTAAGGTCAGCTATTAAAACATAATATAATAAATTTAGCTATTGGGAGTGAATGTAAGTCATTTATAATTCATATTTTCACCAACTAAAGAAATTTAGTCATGATATTATCTCATTGTGTGTATTCTTTTGAAAATTTTTAGAAAATATGTCATTCAATTTTTAATATTAAGTTATTTAAATAATAAATTCATGTCCCAAAAGGCTAAGGGCTTGTATCCTTCAACTTATGCATGAAAAGATTAATATGCTACCTCCTCAAAGGAACCATTTTACTACTGATTTTTGGGAGGTATATAAAGCTTGCTTTGACTACTGGATTATCTTACCTAATAATAGACAAACATGTAAATTGACCGTACCTTCTCTACACTAACCAGCCAATCAGGAGGGTATGCAAATTAACCTAACAAAAATGGCAGTCAATTTGCATACATAGGCTCAAAGCAGTGGAGCAGTGAAAGCCTCATGGCTGCAGGGCCGGTGAAGCAGCGAAAGCCTCACAGCCGCGGGGCCAGCGGAGAGACAACCACCTCATGGCCATGGGGCCGGCAGAGCAGCGAACTCACGGCCGCGGGGCCAGCGGAGCAGCGAACTCACGGCCGCGGGGCCGGCGGAGCAGCGAACTCACGGCCGCGGGGCCGGCGGAGCAGCGAGCTCTTCACAGTCGCGGGGCCGGCGGAGCAGCGAACTCACAGCCGCGGGGCCGGCGGAGCAGCGAGCTCCTCACGGCTTCGGGGCTGGCTCCAGCTGGAGCCCAGCCAGAGCGAAGGCCTGGGTGCCAGGTGCCAGAGGAAAACCGGTGCCAGCAGCCAGGGGGAAGGAAGGCCTATTGCATGAATCTCTTCGTGTAACAGGCCTCTAGTTAAATATAGTATAACTAGTCGCCCTAGCCAGTTTGTCCCAGTGGATTGAGCACCAGCAGACTGAAGGGTCCTGGGTTCGATTCCAGTCAAGGGCACATGCCCAGGTTGTGGGCTCAATCCCCAGTGGGGAGCATGCAGGAGGCAGCTGATCAATGATTCTCTCTCATGGATGTTTCTATCTCTCTCTCCCTCTCCCTTCCTCTCTGAAATCAATAAAAATAAATTTTAAAAAGTTAAAATAAAATAAAATAACTAATCAAAAAGTTATAAAGAGGAAAAAATAGTATTAGCAACATTTTCTACTTCAGGAAAAAAATATACTGTATACATTCAAAAGATTGTTTTATGGACCTTAGGTAGTTGAATTATTGTGCCAATAATTTTTGGTAGTTAACACATTGTTTGCGGGTAGTTTTTATCGCGCGCTAACAGGTGGTGCAGGCCATTTTTGCTAATTTTTTGCGCAAATGACAACGTTCAGTAAAATTACGATAACTTTAGTTTACGTATTTATACGTTACCCGCATTCTATCGCTAGTCTATAAAAAATGTATTAATACGTGTCCCGCACTCTACTACACTGGTAGAACGTATAAATACGTAAAACGTGTAAACACATTTCCCGCATACAATGTGTTAATAATGTCTGATATCCTTAATGTAGATCACTATAGAGTCAGTTTATTTATAAGTATATTTCACAGTTTAAGATACATATTATTACTATAATATTTAAAAGAGCAGTACTATGTAGTATTAGTAATTTAGAATGGATTTCTATTGTTGACTGTCTAAGAATATTTCACATTATATAAATGATGAATCACTTAGAAAGTATCTTCATTAAAGCTAATCCTATACTAATAAAAGAGAAAAATGGTAATTGGCGTACAACCGATACCTTTTTCATTGGCTAATCAGCGAGATATGCAAATTAACTGTCAGCCAAGATGGCGGCTGGCAGCCAGGCAGCTGAGAATAGGAGGCTTGGTTGCCCCAGCGATGGAGAAAGCCAAGGATCCCCCCAGCTGCAGGGCTCTGAGCTCCTGAAGCAACAACTCCAAAAGATACAATGTTTTAATTATAGAAGCTAAAAGATGGCGGTTAATTTGCATACTCAGGCTCCAAGCAGAGCGAAGCCAAACAGCCCTGAAGCAGCAGGGCAGAGAGGCCTCAGGGCCTGGGATCAGCAGAGTCGAGAGGCCTCCCAGCCCAGGTGATCAGCGGAGTCGAGAGGCCTCCCGGTCCAGGTGATCAGCGGAGCCGAGAGGCCTCCCGGCCCCGGTGATCAGCGGAGTCGGAGGCCCCGCGATCAGCGGAGCCGAGAAGCCTCCCGGCCCAAGTGATCAGCGGAGCCGAGAGGCCTCCCGGCCCCGGTGATCAGCGGATCCGAGAGGCCTCCCGGCCCCGGTGATCAGCGGAGCCGAGAGGCCTCCCGGCCCAGGTGATCAGCGGAGTCGGAGGCCCCGCGATCAGCGGAGCCGAGAGGCCTCCCGGCCCCAGTGATCAGCGGAGCGGAGAGGCCTCCTGGCCCCGGTGATCAGCGGAGTCCAGAGGCCTCCCGGCCCGGTGATCAGCCGAGAGGCCTCCCAGCCCCGGTGATCAGCGGAGTCCAGAGGCCTCCCGGCCCCGGTGATCAGCGGAGCCGAGAGGCCTCCCGGCCCCGGTGATCAGCGGATCCGAGAGGCCTCCCGGCCCCGGTGATCAGCGGAGCCGAGAGGCCTCCCGGCCCCGGTGATCAGCGGAGCCGAGAGGCCTCCTGGCCCAGGTGATCAGCGGAGCCGAGAGGCCTCCCGGCCCCGGTGATCAGCGGAGTCGGAGGCCCCGCGATCAGCGGAGTCGGAGGCCCCGCGATCAGCGGAGCCGAGAGGCCTCCCGGCCCCAGTGATCAGCGGAGCGGAGAGGCCTCCCGGCCCCGGTGATCAGCGGAGTCCAGAGGCCTCCCGGCCCGGTGATCAGCCGAGAGGCCTCCCAGCCCCGGTGATCAGCGGAGTCCAGAGGCCTCCCGGCCCCGTGATCAGCGGAGCAGAGAGGCCTCCTGCCCCGGTGATCAGCGGAGCCGAGAGGCCTCCGGGCCAGGGATCAGGGGAGCCGAGAGGCGTCCTGGCCCTGGGATCAGCGGAGCAGGGAGGCTTCCCAGCACCGGGATCAGTGTGACAGGGTGCGGAGCTCCAACCCTCTGATCGGCCCTGCTCTGTGCATGACAGGAATGGCGCTGCAACCTCCCTATGGACCCTGCCTTGAGTGTGCCAGGGGGTGGTGCCCCAACCCCCCAATCAGTCCTACCCTGAGCATGACTGAGGGTGGCATCGCAACCTCCCAATCCGCCCTGCTCTGTGCATGACAGGAGGCGGGGCCCCAACTCCCCAATGGGCCCTGCTCTGAGCCCGACCAGGGGTTACACCTAGGATTAGGCCTGCCCTCTGCCACCCGGGAGCAGGCCTAAACCAGCAGGTCCTTATCTCCTGATGGGTCCCAGACTGTGAGAGGGCACAGGCCAGGCTGAGGGACCTCCTCTCCCAACCCCGAGTGCACAAATTTTTGTGCACCAGGCCTCTAGTTATTAATAATTGATATACATTATTTTCACTTTTCTTTAACCTGAGGTGGAAGGCCAAAAGTATGCATTTGAATTAGCAGTTAAGTCAAAAAATGGATACTGAGAGGCTTTGTAATTAATATCATAGTCTGGATCTGCTATGTACTGTCTGTATGAAATATGGAATATCCCCAACTACCTCAAACTCAGTTTTTCATCTGAAAAGAAAATAATACTTCATAAAGTTGTAATAATTACATGAAAGGAGACAATCTAATAAAATAGCCAGCAAATAGTAAATGATTATATTTATGTTGTTTGTATACATATAGTTTATTTACCATTGATTTTGAATTATAAATGATGTATAAATTGTCTGCCAATGCTTGTGTTAACTGTGGCTGGTAAATCACAATACAAATTGCAATTTTTCATTAAATGCATTCCATCTTTGGGAAAAATCAATTTAGGTTTCCCTCTCTATCCTATATACTAAAAGCCTAATATGCAAATTGTCCCCTCGACTGGGAATTCGACCACTCGCTATGATGTGCACTGACCACCAGGGGGTGGCATGAAACATGGCGGGTGTCAGTGACGAGGTGCTGGCAGCCAGCAGCTGTGGAGGCACTGCCAGCCCTGATGGGTCTCAATGAGAGCGGGACCACAGCAGGATGGCGGAGCAGGTGAGTGGGCAGTGCCAGGACAAGGCGGGTGTGACCAGGGCCCAATCGCCCTGCCGATCACCCTGCAGATGGTGACTAGGATGGTGGCAGGGGATGGGGCTGCCGCTTGGCTCCCAGGCACTGAGGGAGCTGGGCAGGGGCCTGTCGACTCAGGCAGAAGGGGGTGCATGGGGGCCCGAGAGGCCAGGTGCTGCCCAGGGTCCAGAGGTCAGGTGGGACCTGCCCTTCCATGCCAGATGTTCCAGCTTTGATCACCAGCCAGGCCTAGGGACCGCATCCATGTACTAATTTTGTGCACTAGGCCTCTAGTATATACTAGATTACTTCTAAATACTACCATTACAATATTACAATGAAATACTTTTAAATATAAAAATACCTGGGATTAGGTTTGTGAGTGTCTTCATACCAGTAAGTGGCAGTGTAGTCATTGATCAAACTGTCTGCATAGAAGTCACTACTTAGATAATAGAGCAATTAAGGATGCAGATTAATTGCACAATGAATCGTGTATCTCATACTGGTGATTTAAATTAAAATTGGTTATTTCTTCATTAGGACATGTAAAATCAATTAAAATTGCAGTCATATGACAATAACTATCAATCTAGTATTGCTATAAAAGATTCATTAGACTGATGCAATGTTTTTGATCATGAGATAAAAAATGCATTATGTAAAATTAAACAAAAACTGAGCTGCCAGGATTTGTTTTCTACAAAAGGTACACTATTCACAAATTAGCAATATTAGTTTAAGTGAAAATACCAATATTTGTTTAAGTGAAAATAACTTTACATTTCAAGATTAGGTGAATTTAAAATCTTAAGAATAATTTTTATATGTATTTTTCTTTGAGAACATATTTTAATACTTATCATGAGATTAACTAGTGTGATAGTTATATGGTCCATTGAAAAGAAAGTCCAGTAACTTTTTTTTTATTGAATTTATTGGGGTGACATATAGTTTTCATGTGTACAATTCTACAATACATCATCTGCATGTTGTAATGTGTGCTCACCAGTGTAAGTCCAGTCTCCTTCTATCACCATTTATGCACCCTTTGCCTTCTACCTCACCTCATCCCTCTTTCCATCTGGTAATCACCATGCTATTGTCTGAGTCTATGAGTTGTTGTTGTTGTTTTGTGTGTGTGTGTGTGTGTGTGTGTGTGTGTGTGTGTGTGTTTGCGTTTGCTTTTTCACACAGCTCCACAACCCACCTCTCCTCTGACAGCCATCAGTCTGTTCTCTGTATCTATGAGTCTTTTTCTATTTTGTTTGTTAGTTTATTTTGTTCATTAGATTCCACATATGAGTGAAATAATATGGTATTTGTCTCTCTCTAACTGGCTTATTTTACTTAATATAATGCTCTCTAGATCCATCCATATAGTCACAAAGGGTAAGATTTTCTTCTTTTTTCCCCTTCTTTTTATACAGCTGATTAACATTCCACTGTGTACTTACTTATATATAAAGTATACTAGAGGCCTGGTGCACTGGTGCACAAAATTCGTGCACAGGCGTGGGGGGGTGGTCTCTCAACCCAGCCTGCACCTTCAGGGGATGTCCAACTGCCAGTTTAGGCCCAATCCCTCTCGCAATCCAGGATGCTGCATGCACCGGTGACCATACTTTTCATATAGGCAAAAGGCATCTTGTTGTTGCATGGGCAGCTACATTTTTTGCCCTGATTATAAAAAGTAGTACATAACATGATTCTTCTGAGGCAGTAATACCATTTTCCCCATCTTATGGGTGAAAAAACTGAAGAAGAGAGAAGTTAATTGGCTTTGTCACAGAGTTATAAGTGTCAGAATCAGGGCTGATCACAAAATGTGCAAGCCAGAGTCCATGCATGTCATCACTGCATCATCCTGTTTTTTCAGTGTTAGAGTAGCCTTGCCAGGTTTTCATTTTTAGATCTAAGAGACTGTCCCCAATACATAGGGTAGGGTCCCTAGGCCTGGCCAGCGATAAGGGTCAATTTCTGGTGGCGACCAGCAGGCGGGGCGATCCGGGGGTGGGGGCACTGGTGCTTGCTTTGGCTGGCAGCCTGGAGCTGCCTGCTGGCCGGCCCTGCCCCCCGATTGCTGCCGCTAGTCAACTCCCTCTCGGGGCAGTGCACGTCATAGTGATCAGTCGTTCTGCTGTTTGCTCAATTTACATATTAGGGTCTTATTATATAGGACAGTGATAGCGAACCTTTTGAGCTCAGCGTGTCAGCATTTTGAAAAACCCTAACTTAACTCTGGTGCCATGTCACATATAGAAATTTTTTGATATTTGCAACCATAGTAAAACAAAGACTTATATTTTTGATATTTATTGTATATATTTAAATGCCATTTAACAAAGAAAAATCAACCAAAAAAATGAGTTCGTGTGTCATCTCTGATACATGTGTCATAGGTTCGCCATCACTGATATAGGATGATCTACCAATATAGGCGTCTTCATAAATGCAAGTGCACAAACAATGTAAAGAAAGAGTTAAGAATGAAGTTGAGATCTCTGAGAGCACTCTACAGCTCTGGATCAGGTGACTTCCTAGTTATTTTGGACTTAATCCCTTAAGCCAGTGGTTCTCAACCTGTGGGTCGCGACCCTTTTGGCGGTCAAATGACCCTTTCACAGGGGTCGCCTAAGACCATCCTGCATATCCGATATTTACATTACGATTCATAACAGTAGCAATATTACAGTTATGATGCAGCAACGAAAATAATTTTATGGTTGGGTCACAATATGAGGAACTGTATTTAAAGGGCCAGAAGGTTGAGAAACACTGCCTTAAGCAATCAATGCACCTTTTAAATCTATATTGATTTTGCCCAAGAAAGAAGTATAATAATGAAAATATAGGTCAATTTTATTACTAATATTTGTTACATTGATTAAAAACAAGCAAGAATTAATCTAAAAAATTACAGTAATTTGTTGTAAGTGGGACTGGTTACCAAGCTATTACATCTTTGTTTCAAAATATATAAATATCATTTCATTTAAACTAAGATTTATTCAGGTCTTCATGGAACTTAGAGGCCATATTTGCATTTTAAAAAATTATCAATTACAATTTGCAGTGCAAACAGCCTGCTCTAGTTGTACAAAACACCACTAAACTTCAACATAGAGCTTTTGTATTCAAATAGATGGAATGCGAGAGTTCAAGTGCAGTTTGTCACTGACTGTCAGACTTCTCTGCACAAAAAGCCTATTCTAGATCATTCTTGAGGCAAAGTACCCATTTAGGACTTTCCTTTCCAGTTTTACTAACATACCACTGTGTGATCTGGAGAAAGGCACTTTAGAAAGCACTTTATCATGCATAAAAAGGCATTTGACTTCTAATAAAAGTCTATTGATAATAAAATAATCTACCTTTCCTACTTGATAGAAGTGTAATGAGAATGTAATAGGAATTTTGAAATGACTGTTAAAATGTCTTCAATTTGTTGAAAGAATGGTAGAGGTCCTTAACGGAATGCAATTTTAAAAAATTGACTAGAGCCCTTCAATAGAATGCAAATCAGGCCCCTTGCCAAATGTGAATCATAATTTTCCTTATTTATTGAGGGCATCATAATGGTCAACATGTCTTATGAGTGTAGCTGTTCATATTAATTAAATTTCTAAGGAATCCCAAAAATTACACAAGAAACACAGTTCTAGCCTCGTGGGGACTTATATTCTAGATTTGCACTATCCGATATGGTAGTCACTAACCACATATGGCAATTTAAATTTAAATAAATTAAAATTTTAAATTGTCTTTCCTGTGTCATAACAGCCACATTTTAATTGTTCAATAGTCAAATGTGTCTGATGGCTATCAAATTTAACAACCCAGATATAGATTATCATCACAGAAAGCTCTATTGGAGAACTGTTCTAGAGGCCAGTCAAATAGATGCTATAAGAATTAGAATTCAAGTATACAAATTATGCAATAACATTTTTACATATTATAGTCCATTTGTTTAGACTAGAGAGCACAGGTGATTCATCAAAGAGTCAAAATGTCTCTGAAATCATCCAGCTACCCAGCTGTGCGCAAACTATGGCCCATGGGCCGGATCCGGCCCGTTTGAAATGAATAAAACTAAAAAAAAAAAAAAAAAGACCATACCCTTTTATGTAATGATGTTTACTTTGAATTTATATTAGTTCACACAACACTCCATCCATGCTTTTGTTCCGGCCCTCCGGTCCAGTTTAAGAACCCATTGTGGCCCTCGAGTCAAAAAGTTTGCCCACCCCTGAGCTACCCTAACATGAATTAACTAATTATTTTATCTCAAACATAATAGGGTTTAATGCAATATAGGTATTAAATAAATATTTGTTGAATAAATCCTATACAAAAGGCTAATATGCAAATCGACTGAACGGCAGAACGACCAGTCGCTATGACGTGCACTGACCACCAGGGGGAAGATGCTCAATGCAGGAGCTGCCCTCTGGTGGTCAGTGCACTCCCAAAGGGGTAGTAGGCTGCTCAGCCAGAAGCCCTGGGCCGGGGTTACTGCTGGTGAGTGCAACAGTGGTGGCAGGAGCCTCTCCCGCCTCCACGGCAGCACTAAGGATGTCTGACTGACAGCATAGGCCATGGGGAACGGGCCTGGCCATCAGTCGGACATCTCCTGAGGGCTCCCGGACTGCAAGGGGGTGCAGGCCGGGCTGAGGGGTCCCCCCACCCCGAGTGAAGGAATTTCATGCACCGGGCCTCTAGTAAATTCATAAGAGACAAGTATTTCTTCTCCATTAAGAGACAAGTATTTCTTCTCACCATTAAGGGGTAACAAACACAATAATATTCTCTTCTCAAGAAGAAATAATAAATAGGCAATAAGAAAATGACAACTTTAAGCAGGGAATAAGAAACTCTGCTAGATCAAATGCTAGATAATGCAAGAGAATGTTTAAGATGAGCAAGTTCAATGTTGGTTAGAGTGAATAGAAAAAAATTTTTGGATTGCAGAAAGTATTTATGATAAATTCTGTAGAACAATTGTTAAGAGAAAAGTAAAAAGCTAGCTAGGTGAAAGGGCAGTATAAACCAAAGTTTTGGGGTGAAGAAAAAGGCTGATTTATTTTGAGGTAATGAACACAGGTTTTCAGTTGATAAAAGTTGAACGAAGTAAATTTCTGGATTGGAAATAAAAAGCTACTGTTTTGGGGGGGAGTTGACTACAGTATGGTCAAGTTAGTTATTCTCATACACATAATGGTTCTGAAAATATTGGGATAAAATTGTGCTTTAGAATAATTGTTTTTCTTTGAAAAACCAGAAAATACATGTATAATGATGCCTCTTTGGATTGATTTCCCCAAAATGACTAAAGATATGAAAGAATCAAGAACAGGTAGATCCCAAGAGACAAATCACAGTTCTAATGGAAAGATACATAGAAAAGTTAATCTAGTGATATGATAAAACTTCCCTTTTCCAGTGGAATGTACATATTTCAATGTGAGTATAAGCCAGATGGCAGCAGCCTTTGTTCTAACGGGGCCTGATGATAGTTTGTATATTTAAAATATCACAATTACACAGTCATTCATTTTCCTGCAGATAGCAGTAAAGATCTGCTGCTGACAATTTCAAGTATAATCACTTGTCTTCTCTAGAGAACCATTTGGTTCTTTCCCTTCATCCACCAGAGCATCAAATAAAACTAACTACACAGCATGGTTTTGTATAGTGAAGATAATGGAAGCCAACTCATATTAACTACCAATCGGATAATTAATATAGGCAACTAGAAGTAGATGCCACATATAAGAATTATATAGAAAAAAACATTTTAACAATACATATTTATATATTTAAAAACATATTCAATGTCTCCATTAATAGCAATGTGTCATAAAAATGCAATAGTTTTGAAAATTGTGAGACAGAAAGTAATTTGGTAAAGCCATCTCCAGCTCTCCATCATCTTTCATATCATTCTTTCAAATATTGTTATTTTTCAAATACATATATTTTCTTGCTAATGTTTTACTAAATTGTGATGTAAACTAAAATTTTCAAATACTAAAAATTAGAATATATGCTGAAAAAAATAAGTCTCCTTTCTACTCAAAACTCCCCAGTCTTTTCTCAAGATGTAACTACCATAACTGAATTTTGTGTATCTTTCCACAAAAGGTTCTCTCTCTCTCTCTCTCTCTCTCTCTCTCTCTCTCTCTCTCTCTCTCTCTCTCTCTCTCTCTCCCCTTCTCCATCATATTTTATATTATGCTATATACACTATTAATAACAACAGGACCATATTACTAAATGAAATGCACTATTATTATTAAGACAGAAGATTATCCCAAGGTGTAGATGCGCTCTTAGTCAATTACAAATGCAAACCACTGTTAGAATGACTATCTTCTTACATATTGTTTTGTGCATTTTTTAGTACACCTGTAGACTACTTTCTGAATATATAATTTTTCAAAAGATTTATGCATTTTAAATTTTGGTAAATATTTCCAAAGAGAATGTTTTAACACATAATTCTGGCAGAAGAATATCAGGATGTATTTACAAGGAACTGTATGAAATGAAGAAGAGAATTGACTATTTTATGCACATCTTCCTCTTATGCCTCTGAGAACATACTCTAAGCCTGTAAATAACTAATTAAGTCTATAATGATCATTTTGGATTTAATAAACATCATTGCATTGTATATTTGATTGTTATAATTCCAAATGTGTCAGACTGATCAAAAACATATGCTATATGGTTATTTAATTTAGCAATTGCATGGAGAAACAATTATAAATGATGACTCGTGTTTTACCATCCAGAAGAAACTTTTCTCCATTTATGAATATGTGGTATATATAATTTCAATGTCAAAGACAATAAAAACATAATTTAGTTCTGAAAAAACTGTCACTTAATAAATATTTTATAGATTTCTTAGCTATTACTATCATAAAGGTAACCTAAGAGAGCTAATTTTAGAGGAATGAGGAATCTAGCATTGAAATTCTATAATCTCATCTCACCAATTAGACTAACAAAAAGTAATCCAAGGTCTACTGGATTTAAATTTCAATGATGTTGATTAGTTCTTATGAAATTTCAAAATTATTGCCAAATAATATCCTTGTTTATAATCTGTTAGTTTGTTTCATGAGAAACTATAATTTTTAACTATTTTAATATTCTAAACAAACCACACAGTGTAACACAAATGTAATATATTTTAAGAAATGCATATAATATAAGAATTCCTCCAAAGAGCCCATAGACACTAAAACAACAATTCCAGGTAATAATAAATATGAGTTCACATATTTCAATTTCAAGTGACAAGGAAGCTAATTGTGGTTTAATTTAAATTTTAATATGCAGGAATCAAATTATGTCCACAATTTGCACTAATTAAAGCCACATATATTTCCATATATGAAATGCATTTATGATGCCACTACATCATGAACTAATTATAACATGCATAAATATATGCACAAACATTTGGACAATGATTCTCAGCTTTTCACATCCAACTCAATCAAATAATGTTTATTTTAGTATTAATGACTTTAATTTTGGAGAGCTATATTTCATCAATCATTTCATTTTATGGTTTCCAAATGTGTTTATGTAATCAGGTGCATTTATTTGAGTATTGTATGAAAGCAAGTACACATATCATATGACTGTATATTGTTCAGTATGGACTGAAAAATAGATAATGATTATTCTTGTGGTTAAAGCCTTAGATTTTATCACTGTTATATGATTCATGTATTTCATTTCGAGGCAATAGTAAATATTCAAAGAAAACAGGAGTCTACAGACTAGTAAATGAGGCTTTTCCTTATTTCTATGATGTTCCCCCAACCCCCCCACACCCAAGTTTTTCTGTGGTCTCTTCATGTCATAGTGTTTTCTCAAAATTCACTTTCCTGCAGAGGAGCCTATAGAGACACCTAGTGGGAAATTGTAATAGTGGCTTCTCAGGCTGTCCTTAATATTGACTTAATGATAGAAAGTTGACATCATTTAGTTATTTGAACTACAAGAAGCAAACTGAAATAGTTTCAGTTGTCAGTTTTCTAACAAAACTCTAACCTAATTTAATTGCAAACATGTTTAATACCTCTTAGTGCAACAAAATTTATTTTAATTAGAATAATAAATATTTAAAATAAAAATACAAAACCATAAATTAGACTAAAATTTGATATTTTATTGCAGCTGTGAAGATTTTGGTAAGTAATAAAATATCAAACTAAAAATAAGTCCAATAATTGGTTAAGGCATTTTTACCTTTTCAGATATTCTATTGTTTATCAACATTGAAAATTATGTCTGTCATACAACAATATTTGTATCCCAAAAGTGTCTAACTATAATTAATATGTAATTTTAAAATTATGACATTTTAAAACTTTCATTTTGAAAATATAAAAGTGACTTAATACTTTAAAAATAAATATTCTAAAACATTTCAATCATGTTAGAAGATATTGCAAAAAAATCTAGTAACAAGCCTTTTGTGAGTGCAGTTTAAATTGTGTTTATACAATGTACCTATAGCAAGTGGCTAGCATGCCCAGCCCAAAGGTTTCTAAATTTAACAGGTGTATTATAAGATTTTATTTTCATTATCTGATATTATAGATCACTTCTTTTCTCTCTCTCTTGCATGTCCTGAATTTTAACAAAATAAACAAAAATTGTTTCTAACAAAGTACGTATGGCTTAACTAAAAAATATTTGCAAAACAGAGTCAGAAGAAATTTCAAGAATATTGCAAAATCTCAGGAGATTGCAATGTTCATCACCTCTAGAGGATGCAAGAAGATACGTTTGTGGCTCTATATATCAGACTCTAGATTAATCCTATATTTAATCAGGATTTCAAAACCACAATGTTATCCAAAATGTAACCAAGAAGGAGACAATATCAGCGTTAAGATAATTCCAAAAGATACTACATAATTCATTCCAGAGTAAAATGGATTAAATATATTTAAGTGGTAAAACTACCCAATTACGAAAAGGCACAGTCACTTGTGCACTCAGCTTGCATTGGGCTACTTATGATCAACTTTTTTTTTCTATGCCTGGGATGGACTGAAGGTTTAATATTACAAACATTGGAAATACACTCCTTATGGATATACTCTGTTTTATGGATATAGGGTGGTGTCTAGTTTCATGGAAAGAGCCAGGAATACTTACTGTAGAGATGAATCTAGTGGAGTTTAGCAGGTGACTCTTCAAAAAACTCGCTTTCTATCGATACTGCATTTACTTAGGGGTTTCCAGCTTTTTTAGCCCACACCAAATATGTTCAGAAATATTTTCTCTATTCCCTTGTATCGCCCAGACATACCTATACAACGTAATTCTAAAAAAAAAAAAATAGCGCCCTTGCTTGCAGCTAGGATGAACCACTCCCTCTTCCAGGGTCCTTTACAGTATGTACATGAGACAGCAGCAGGGGCTGCATTATTCTAAATGGCAGGGGGAAGGCAGGCGATCGGCACAGGGCTGGAGTCCATCTGTACTGACCACCAACAAGCCTGGCGCTGTCGGGGTTATTTTCACTCCTCCCTTTTTTTCAATCCGAGGATTGCACAGTCCCACGTTCGCGTTACGCACATGGTCCAAGACTCCTCTCTGTCTCCGGCAAATGTGACATCCAAGGGGGGCTCCGGTTGCGCCGCCCGAGCCCAGCCAGGGACGCCTCCGCCCTCGGCTGCCATCTATCGGCCACGGAGCGCCCGCTCTGCCGAGGGCCCACCATGTCTGCTGCAGCTTGGCTCGCACCGGCCGCGCGACAATAAACAAGCGCCCTGGACGGGGCCCTGCGCCCGCCCCGAGCAGCTGCCTCAGAGACCCCGGCGATGCCGACCGCGCCGCCACCGCCTCGGCGCCCGGGAGGGAAGACGCGACTTTCTCTGAGTTTTTTAGAGTCGCCGGGCTGCCGGGACACGCCACAGGCGTAGAACAACGACTGCTCCTGTCCCCCCACCAGACCACCCAAAGGATGTCGGAGATAGAGAGTTCCAAATAATGACGATCGATCGTGTGCTGCATCTGGGAAAGGGATAGGAAAAAATATAGAAAATACCCTGCACACAGCGGAAGCGCTGAAACCGCCAAGAGGATGCGGGAGCCGTACCGATACTAAGTGGGGACCGCGGCGGCGGCGGCGGCTGCAGCGGGTTCCGCGCGGGGAGAGCGGCGGCGGCATCCCAGCGCGGTGGTCGCCTCGACGCAGGGGGGTGGGAGGACTGCGCCGGGGGCGAGGACCGTGCAGGAAGCCGCAGCCGCCGCGGGAGCCGCCGGAGGGCCGGGGCCACCTTCACTCGCCCCCTCACTACCATGTACAGCGTGCGCTGCAAGAAGAAGGCGGGCGATGCATGCACACCCCCGCGCCCCACTCCCTCCGGCTCGTCCCCGAGCGTGCGCCACTGACCAGGGGGGAATGTGGTGAAGACACTCGGGAGGAGAGCCGAGGGGGGAGGGGAGGGCCGGCCGGCGCGAACCCTGGCTGGAGGGTGCGAGGAGCCCTAGGCGGCCGGAGGGGGCGGCGGCGGCGGCGGCTGCTGGCAGGAAGAAAGTTGCCCCCGATGCAGATGGCAACTGTAAGTACCCTCCCGGGGTGTGCGGGGAGGGATCCGGGGGACCCCGGGATCGCGTTGGGGCGCGATGGGGAGCGAGTGCACGAGTGAACGTGAGTGTGAGCGGGTGCGAGTGGCGCGCGGGGCTGACCGTCACGTTGAAGGTGCCGGCGGGGCCAGGCAGCCTTCTCCGCACCCCCCTCCTCCCCCGACTCCCTCCCCGCCCCGCCCGGCCCCTGTTCACCGCCCCTGCCGCGCGGCGCCTCTACAGCGGTCCGCTGCCGCCCCCTCCCCCGCCCTCCCCTGCCCGCTGCTCGCGATCGCCCCCCTCCACCCACCCCCCCACCTCCCCATCCCCGGCCCGCTCCGACTACTGCGGAGAGCGGCCGGGAGAGCCGTTCGGGGAGCCCCGAAAACCGCGGTCGCCACCGCGGCGGCGGCCCCGGGCTGGCGGCGTGCGGGCGCCTCTCCTCCAGCCGCGCGCACGGCTCTGATCGGCGCCAACTCGCCCCGTTTGGGCTGGAGAAACCCAGCGCACACCCCGAAGAGGTATTTTTTTAGAGGGTGGCTACAATGAGTGGGCCCTGGAGATGTGAGACGGGGTAAGTCGGCCGGTTACTTTGCAAAAGAGGCTCGTGTGTGTGTGTGTGTGTGTGTGTGTGTGTGTGTGGCGACGGGGTGGCTTTTTTTCCTCCCTCTCTTCCCTCCCCTCCTTCCTCCCCTTCTCCTTCCTTAGCTTTGGGGCGGGGTGGGGGAGGGGGAGCCTCGCGTCTTGGAACTCCGGGTGCTTGTGCCTGGGCCGCTGTGGGAACAGCTGTGCCCTGATCGGCGGGGCCGGCCTGGGTGCTGGGCTCCAGCCCGCGCGGCTCCGAGCTGCTGAAGGGTGATGAGCAGGGCGGTGAACCGCGGTCTAAATTCTTGGGGGGAAAGCAAACACGGCCCCCCCCTCCCAAATAAAAAAAAAATCTGATCAGCTGAGAATGTGCAGCGCACCCGCGAATTTACATCGAAGGTGCGTTTCCGTGTCAGAATGTCAGCCTTCCCCGCTCATGCAACTTTTATTTTCTCAAATTGTCGGGCTCCTTGGCTGGCGAGCAGGAGGAGGAAGGGAGCGGGGTGAGAGGAAGCCCGGCGACCCTGGCTAACCAGAACTGAATTAAAGTTGCGGACGCTCGAGTTTCCTACCGGCTGGACACAATTTGCCATGGGCTGTCGGAAGTGGTGGGAGGGGAATGGGGGCGGGAAAGCACCGGGAGGGAGGGGGAGGGAGGGGGAGGGGACGCAGCCGGGCTGAATGGATGTGCAGATTTGATCCAGCGGAGAACCGAAATTTCAAGGTAAACATTTCGCTTTCCTAGTGGGTGTGTTTTTCCTCTTTGAAGCCAGGACGTGTTCGCCGTGGCGTTGGGAGGTCGAGGGTACTTGCGAGTATCTCTGCCCTGTGATTCCGGTTCTTCCCTGCACGTCTGGGTGGCCGCCCGCGAATGATTCGCAGGCGCCCTCGCACATGTGCGTGTGAATGCGGGGGCTCCGGATAACATGGGCTGGATCCGGCTCGGGGATCCAAACCGAGGTCTCCGTGCTTGAACCCATGACTCCGAAATGTCTTGGCTCTAGTTTTGGGTTGCGATTCGACACCCGACTTGGGTGGTGGCGTGGCAAAGGCGAGGGTGACCAAAGGCGAGGCATTGGTTCCCCCAGCAGCGGATTTCCACCGAGCGTCCCCTCCCTCCCACCAACGCAACACGCACTCACACACATTCACACACTCGCTCCATTTATGTCCTTTCTCCTATGAGTACTGCTGTCGAGTCGAAGTAGGAAGTCGAAGGAAGCCTTTAAGCCAGGGGACAAAAAGAAAGCAAGAAAGAAAAGGGGGAGGGGATCAGATGGATTCCTTGGGGAAATGAGACTCGGATATGTAAGCACTGACCTGTGTCACTTGCTGTTCTTCCCTCCTTTCTATTTTGTCTTTAATCAGCCCAAGTGCCCTTTCCCCAAGGGGAGGGGTGGGGGGAAGGACTAGGGTAAAGCATTGACAATTAAACGTAGTAAGCAACTCCCACAATGGGGTTTCTGGCACTGTCGTAGTTCAGCCCAAATCTTGCTAAATCAATGGGGTTAATTTTGTATGCCATGGCAATCAGACATGCAGCCCCAGGTAAGGGGGGTGGGGGGTGGCCCTGGCCCTTGGTGTACTTTTAGCTGATTCCCGGTAAGCAGTTGGAATGTCCTCCTTAAACTCCAGGTATGGGAAGGTGTTCTGGGATTGCGGATGCCTTCGCAGAGCTCTTTGCAATCCATGGTGCAGAACTATTTCCGTGGCTGAGGGATGCGGTTTGGTAGCGTCGCTGACATGATCAATGAGGAGTGGATGCAGGGCGCTCTCTGAGAAGCACTGTTAAGTGGCACCGTGCATGCAATTAGGATGCTGATGTGCTTAATAGCTTGGGTAGCGAGGTCCAGCATCAAAGCCAGCACGCTCTCCTTTTTCTCCCCTGAGGCTCCCCGAAGACAATTGGAGATTTAAGAGCTTCTTTGGGGTCCTTTTGATGCATTGTCTTATATCCTTTGTGACTCTGAAAAGTATCCTTTAGGTCCCACCTTGTCATCTTGTGGCTCCCTGCCTTCCTGTGAAAACGGGAGAGCTTCACTGTGCACTGTTCACTGAAGAGATTCTGAAAGAAGGGCAGAGTGGCTGGGGATAGGTGAGGTGGGGAACGTTGTAAAATGGTGCTTTTTTTTCCCCCTCTTAAATTAGAACCATGAAACTGAACTGACAGCCATTTTATGTATCCTTATGGGTTGGTTTTGAAAAGGGAGGGGGGCATAGGAAGCACACAAAAATGGAACATTATCTAACCTGCCCTGATCTTGCAGAGAGCAGCATTTCCTGTTGTGCTCATTAGGAAATGAAATCAACATTGAAATCAAAATGATTATCAGATTTTAGTAAAGTCTGGAAATGTCCATGTTGGAGAGGGGGTGTCATTCATAGCCCCTCCTACTGCATTTCAGAAAAATAGTATCAGGGAAAAGAGACTCTCTGAGCGATCCCTTAAAGTCTTGTCATATTCTGTTGTTTCCTTTCTCCTCTCTCCCTTGCAGGAGGTAAAATGCACCCTTGCTGCCCCCTGGTAACTTTGGAACAGGACCTCCACAGAAAAATGCATAGCTGGATGCTGCAGACTCTAGCATTTGCTCTAACATCTCTCGTCCTTTCGTGTGCAGAAACCATCGATTATTATGGGGAAATCTGTGACAATGCATGTCCTTGTGAGGAGAAGGACGGCATTTTAACTGTGAGCTGTGAGAACCGAGGGATCATCAGCCTCTCTGAGATTAGCCCACCCCGCTTCCCAGTCTACCACCTCTTGTTGTCTGGAAACCTGCTGAACCGTCTCTATCCCAATGAGTTTGTCAACTACACCGGGGCTTCAATTTTGCATCTGGGTAGCAACGTGATCCAGGACATTGAGACGGGGGCTTTCCACGGGCTTAGGGGTTTAAGGAGACTGCATCTGAACAATAATAAGCTGGAACTTCTGCGGGATGATATATTCCTTGGTTTGGAGAGCCTGGAGTACCTACAGGTCGATTATAATTACATCAGTGTCATTGAACCCAATGCTTTTGGGAAACTGCATTTGTTGCAGGTGCTTATCCTCAATGATAATCTCTTGTCCAGTTTACCCAACAACCTTTTCCGTTTTGTGCCCTTAACGCACTTGGACCTGCGGGGGAACCGGCTGAAACTGCTGCCCTATGTGGGGCTGCTGCAGCACATGGATAAAGTTGTGGAGCTACAGCTGGAGGAAAACCCCTGGAACTGCTCCTGTGAGCTGATCTCCCTGAAGGATTGGCTGGACAGCATCTCCTACTCGGCCCTGGTGGGGGATGTGGTTTGTGAGACGCCCTTCCGCTTACATGGGCGGGACTTGGACGAAGTGTCCAAGCAGGAACTTTGCCCCAGGAAACTTATTTCAGACTACGAGATGAGGCCGCAGACGCCTTTGAGCACCACGGGGTACTTACACACCACCCCAGCTTCGGTGAATTCCGTGGCCACTTCGTCCTCTGCTGTTTACAAACCTCCCTTGAAGACCCCTAAGGGGACACGCCAACCCAACAAGCCCAGGGTGCGCCCCACCTCTAGGCAGCCATTCAAAGACTTGAGCTCCAGCAATTCTGGCCCCAGCATCGCCTACCAGACCAAATCTCCCGTGCCTTTGGAGTGCCCCACCCAGTGCTACTGCAACCTGCAAATCTCCGATCTGGGCCTCAATGTCAACTGCCAGGAGCGAAAGATCGAGAGCATCGCAGAGCTGCAGCCCAAGCCCTACAATCCCAAGAAAATGTATCTGACGGAGAACTACATCGCGGTGGTGCGCAGGAGCGACTTCCTGGAGGCCACGGGGCTGGACCTCCTACACTTGGGCAACAACCGCATTTCCATGATCCAGGACCACGCCTTCGGAGATCTCACCAACCTGAGGCGCCTCTACCTGAACGGCAACAGGATCGAGAGGCTGAGCCCAGAGCTGTTCTACGGCCTGCAGAGCCTGCAGTATCTCTTCCTCCAGTACAATCTCATTCGTGAGATTCAGCCTGGGACCTTTGATCCGGTCCCCAACCTCCAGCTGCTATTTCTCAATAATAACCTCCTGCAGACCATGCCCCCGGGCGTCTTCTCCAGCCTGACCCTCCTCAGGCTGAACCTGAGGAGTAACCACTTCACCTCCTTGCCGGTGAGTGGCGTCCTGGACCAGCTGAAGTCACTCATCCAAATCGACCTCCACGACAACCCTTGGGATTGCACCTGCGACGTGGTGGGCATGAAGCTGTGGGTCGAGCAGCTCAAAGTGGGCGTCTTGGTGGACGAAGTCATCTGCAAGGCGCCCAAGAACTTCGCTGAGACGGACATGCGCTCCATTAAGTCGGAGCTGTTGTGCCCAGACTACTCGGACGTGGTGGTTTCCACGCCCACGCCCTCCTCCATCCAGGTCCCCTCCAGAACCAGCGCGGTGACCCCCACCGTGCGGCTGAACAGCACCGGGGGCCCCGCGGGCTTGGGCGCGGGCGGAGGCGCGTCCTCCGTGCCCTTGTCCGTGCTGATCCTCAGCCTGCTGCTGGTTTTCATCATGTCTGTCTTCGTGGCCGCGGGGCTCTTTGTGCTGGTGATGAAGCGCAGGAAGAAGAACCAGAGCGACCACACCAGCACCAACAATTCCGACGTGAGCTCCTTCAACATGCAGTACAGCGTGTACGGCGGCAGCGGAGGGGCCGGCGGCCACCCCCACGCGCACGTGCACCACCGCGGGCCCTCGCTGCCCAAGGTGAAGACGCCCGCGGGCCACGTGTACGAGTACATCCCCCATCCCCTGGGCCACATGTGCAAAAACCCCATCTACCGCTCCCGAGAGGGCAACTCCGTGGAGGATTACAAAGACCTGCACGAGCTCAAGGTCACCTACAGCGGCAACCACCACCTGCAGCAGCAGCAGCAGCCGCCGCCGCCGCCTCCGCCGCCGCCGCCCCAGCCGCAGCCCCCGCCGCAGCTGCAGCTGCAGCCGGCGGAGGAGGAGAGGCGGGAAAGCCACCACTTGCGGAGCCCGGCCTACAGCGTCAGCACCATCGAGCCCCGGGAGGACCTGTTGTCCCCCGTGCAGGACGCCGACCGCTTTTACCGGGGCATTTTAGAACCGGACAAGCACTGCTCCACCGCCCCCGCCGGCAGCAGCCTCCCGGAATATCCCAAATTCCCGTGCAGCCCCGCTGCCTACACTTTCTCCCCCAACTATGACCTGAGACGCCCCCACCAGTATTTGCACCCGGGGGGCGGGGACAGCCGGCTGCGGGAACCGGTGCTCTACAGCCCCCCCAGTGCTGTCTTTGTAGAACCCAACCGGAACGAGTATCTGGAGTTAAAAGCAAAACTAAACGTTGAGCCGGACTACCTCGAAGTGCTGGAAAAACAAACCACATTTAGCCAGTTCTAAAAGCAAAGAAACTCCCTTGGAGCTTTTGCGTTTAAAACAAACAAGCAAGCCGATACACACGGTGAACATATTTGATTAATTATGTTGTTTCAACGTTTAGAGTGAAGTGCCTTGGCACGAGATTCTTAGCTTCGGCGGAAGATACTGAAAGGGTGTGCAATTTCCTTTTAATTTTACACGTGGGGAAGCGTTTGTGTAAACAGGGCACATCCCTTTCTCTGGCGTGTCCGGGAGGAGAGGAGTAGGGGTTTTTGGAAGGCAAGTTGATGCACGGGTGACTTTTGAAAGGTAGCAGTCATTTTTCTAGTGGTTGGAAGTGCTAAGAATGGTGGAAGATGACAGCGCATAGATTCTACTCTTTCTCTTTTGCTCCCTTCTCCCCTCCCCTTCTTCCCCTTTAAGCCGCGGGTGGGTCTATATGGCTTTTGTGGAGAGATTAGCACACCCCAACTTTAATAGAAAGTTCATTCTCTTCTTTTCCTCTTTCTCCTCCCCCTCCCTCTCTCTGCTTCCTTGCTCCCTCCTCTCTCATTCCTTTTCTTTCTTTTAAAAGGATGTGTTTGTATGCATTCTGGACATTTGAATTAAAAACAAAAGTGTTGTGATCTCGAAAGGATCACCATAGATGTGGACAAATCATTAAAATTACAGAGCTATATGATCCATAATTGATTAGTCAAAATAACTTATTGATGAAATATACAAATATTTTATTGTAGCACCTATTTTTATATGCACATTTAGCATTTCTCTTTCCTTCACTATTTAGCCTATGATTTCCACAGAGGTGTCGCACTATGTTAGAAGCTGCATTTCCAAAATTGAAGTGATATCAGGAAGGCATTTTAAACGACTCAAAATATGGAGAACTTAATGACAAAATTTTAAAGCCAGTGCAACCCACCCAACTGGATCTGTAATTTTAAAAAAAACTGATTGTACCCCAATATATATTAAAATATTAGGGCAATTAATTGGGCCATTTGGGTGAGAATCAGGTGCAAGTTTTGGGTTTTATTAGAGAAGATTTCAAAGTATTTTTTATCAGTCAACCAAAATGATGTATTGATTTGACTACTATTGTAGCCGATTTTTGATTGTTTAACCAAACACCGTTGCATTTGTACAGATCCACGTGTTCTAGCACCTCAGAAGACCAAATGATGGACTGTACAAATCCCTATACAATGTCTTTATCCCTCTGGGCAGCAAGCAATGATGATAACCACAAACAGGATCTCTGTAAGATGGGGCTATTGTTGTTACAGTCTTATATGTATCCCAGCACATGTAATTTTTTAAATAGTTTCTGAATAAACACTTGATAACTATGTCAAATATGAGGAATTGAAGTAATGATTACTTAAAGTGCAAAAGAACTAGCTGTGTGAGTGACTGAATCTCCATTATTAACAATTTAGGACAGAAAAACTATCAAATTTAAAAATATATAGATGTTATTACACCTATGGTGGTTCACAGAATTATGTTTTTCTAAGTGTGTCATTTAATGTTTATTAATGAAATTTTAATTGTATACCTCTTTTCCTTATTGAAGTATTCATCTAATACATGGAGCATGGTAAGTAATATATTGCATATTCATTTTTCTTCCAATATTGTGTTTTTTTGTCATGTCAATATTACTTTAGTCTACAGGTTTCCATAGTTTCATAATTTTAACCTGTATAAAATTACCTTCAACAATTATGAAGGATACTTTATCTCAAGTTTATCCATGTCCTAAATGTTCATACTGTTGGCAGGGATAAGCCGTCCACCTCTGAGTAAGGTTTGCCAGTGAACTGAGATCCATATTTAAGGGTAGTAAATGTTTGAATTAACCTGAAACCTAAAGAGCTTTGTGCTTCATTGCTATTGGTAGGTCTTCCCATAATCTCACCTGAAATGTGTACAACATCAAGGACTGTTCATGAACTTTATGTTTAAAGAACACTTTCCATGGCATTCTGCCACAAAGAGGCAGCATTCACCCATGAGTAAATTGACAGTAACTGCTTGAATTCAGGTTGAACAGGTGATAATAGTTTTCTTGAGGATATATATATATATATATATATATATATATATATATATATATAGCAAGTGAAGTAAACTATTCCCATTCTGTGCAACATTTTCCCTTCCAAATTCTTTTCAAAGGGAAAGTAACAAGATTAATGATGCCATGTGATATCATGAAATATTAAAAATGTATCTTACTTTTCATCTACCTCCTCCATATTAAAATCAGGATTAAAAAAGAAAAATAAGTAGCAGCATTTGCTTTCACAGTTGGGGATGTAATTAATTTATCTTCATTATGGGAGTTATTTTTCTTTTAAAAATGTTAAAATCACTTCCTCAATATTATATGTAGATATGGAGGGGTTGTACAAATTATAAAATGCAAAGTGGAAACCTCCATGTAACTAGGTGTTTTTTCCTCAATTATTGCATAAAATAGGAAATAAGAATTACATGAAATTAAAGATGTAACTTCCAAAAAAATTCTGTGATGCATTTCAAAGATTTACAAAATAATATTTCAAACTAGCACTATAGTGTATAACCTTGTCACATACCCTCTTTTTAGCTCGTTTATTTATACCTCTATTGCTCATAAGGTGCCCAACATTATTTTAAATCTCAAAAATAATTATATGATTTATTATATTTACCAAATGTATTAAGAAGATAAAGTAAACATAATTTCCCTAATATACTTGAATTTTTTAAAAATGTACAATCATGAAACTTGGATAAAATTAAAAATTAATTATTTTTCCTCTTTACATGATTTCCTGCCAATACAGTAACATATACAATAGAACATAAGTTGTGAGGTTTCGAATATTTGATTTTTGTTTTTTGAGAATGTTCGCTGAATAAATTGGGCATATCAGTCGTATATGATTGGAGTAATGGTCCCTGCATACACTCTCTTCATAGAATTTGGGAGAACAACATATGTAATATTTTAGGCATCAATTAAAATTTGGATGCAAACTAAGCTTATTTTTTGTGCTTGTTCTATTTTATATGTTGTGTAATCTCATACAGATATATTTCTAGGTAGATATCATAAAATCTTATTTTTATCTATGAATGATTATAGTGTAAATACTTAAATTATTTCAGAAAATAAATGTATTCTATGTAAATGTAGATAATTTGTATGCTAATAGTCAAAATTTATAGCCAAACTTGATTGAAGTTATGAGTTAATCAACTTTAGCATAAATATCATACTTGGAACACATCTTTTTTTTTTAGGAAGAGTATCACCTTTAACTATGTGAGGTGGAAAATTTTGGTGAATGTCCTGGATATCCAAGACAGTCCCACTACTGTTTCCTCAATAACAATTAGGAAAATTAAACTATTGGATAATGAAAGCATATACACATAATGCAGAAAAAGTTAGAATTTAAGACCTTAATCTAATATACCAGTTTCTTGCCCTACATCTTTAGTTCTAGTTTTGTTACTAAGTTATGTTGTTAACAAATTATTCACATTAAATATATGTAATTTTATTTCCATAATCTAACATTTTTACTTCCTCTTTCCTTTCTTCCTTTTTTTTTTTTTTAAGATCTCCCCCTTTCCTTCCTCCTTCCCTCTTCTTATGCTTTCTCTTCATTGTTTTTCAGTAGGTCAAGGGAAAGAGTGAGAATAGTTCAGTCCTTGTTTGAAACGCCAAAAACTGGCTACTTAATTTCAAGAGCTCAATAGATTGTTTCCAAAGTCACACAACTCCAAATTAAGGAAAATAAAGCAGACCACAAATAGGTTTCTAATTTTTTTTGGAACTATCTATTTGTACTTTTCAGGTGCCTCCAAATTAAAATATTTTCAGGGGTGGCAAAATATTTGGTATAATTTTAAGAATAAATTTTATACTGAGAAAGAACTAAAAACAATAAAAGAACCAATTTAAATGCTAGAACAAAAGAACATTTAAGGAATAAAATGTTGTGAAAGTGGTAATTAAACTATTGTTAAATTAACTATTTAACTTATGGATAATGTTCCTCAAAACCTTTTAAGTTCTCTACATTTTTTCAAATACAAATATATGACAATAAAATCAAAGTAGTTGGATTGCCATTAGTCATGTGCATAAAAATAATTATCTATATTTACAGGAACCTTATGTAATTAATAATTACATTTGGCAACTGTGCATTTTATCATTAATTTAATTTAATACCTTTCTATAAATATTATATTTCCCTCATTATATGTTGCATGTATGTGGCATACATAATATATGAATTATCAAAGAGAACATTTCATACTTAGTTTTCACCTAGTGTTATATATATATACATATATTAAATATATATATATATATATATTCTCACTGGAGGGGAGGATATGTTTTTCACTGAGTTTTAGAGAGAGTAGAAGGGAGAAAGGAGGGGGGAAGAGAGAGAGAAAGATCTATCTGAGAGAGACACATTGATTGGTTGTCTCCTGCCCATGCCAATACTGGGGCTAGGGAACCTGCAATCAAGGTATGTGCCCTTGACTGGGAATTGAACCTGCAAACCTTTGGTCCACAGGCCCATACTCTAACCACTGAGCAACCATCCAGGGCTGTATTTAACTTTTTACAATTAAGTTATACTTTCTATGGGTAAGGCTGGGATAAAGAAAATAATGTTATGCAGTGTATTTGACTGTGACAATAATATAATACGATATTCTTCCTCTATTTATAGCAGATCATTTGACTTACAAACATAGGTCAAATATTTTTCATGGTAATTGTACCAGTACTATAAAATGAATAGCTATTGGCCCTGGCCAGTGTGGCTCAGTTGGTTGAGTGTCCTCCCATGAACCAAAAGGTTGCCAGTTGGATTCCTGGTCAGGGTACATGTCCAGGTGATGAGCTTGATTCCTGGTAGGGGGCATGCAGGAGGCAACAGATCAATGCTTCATCCTCATATTGATGTTTCTCTCTCTCCCTCTTCCTTTATTTCTAAAAATCAGTAACAATTTTTTAATGAATAGCTTTTGTGCCCATATTTTAAAAGAATAATATTTACCCTTAAGTTTAAGAATGACTTAAATTATTTCTTATTAAAAAGCTTTTGATAATCAAAACATACATTTCATAGAGAATTGATTTAATGCAAATATGAAACGATTGGATTTTCTATTTACTATCACAATAAAAATGTAATAATACATTGCATAATTTTAAGTACATCAGATACATTTTTGTTAAACATTAGAAAATTGATCCTATAGAAGAAAAGTAATCTTGCTAGTGATAGGTTGAATGGAAGCCTTCCAAAGAGGTGTTTTGTTTTGTTTTTTAATTAGGTATCTCTATCAGTGAAATGAAGGAATATTGTATAGTTGTATTATAAAATAAACAAAATTATATGTCTCTAAAAGCATAACTATGAAACAATGTTTTCCAGGATTTTTAAAATATGTTTTTATTGATTTGAGAAACAGAGGAAGGGAGAAGAATAGAGAGATAGAAACATTAATGAGAGAGAAATATTAATCAGCTGCCTTCTGAATGCCCCCTCCTGGGGATGGAGCCTGCATGTACCTTGAGGGGGAATTGAACTGGTGACTCTTGGCTCAAGGGTCAATGCTCAACCACCAGCCACACCTGCCAGACTTTAAGGATTTTTTAAAAAACTTAACATGCAGAAATGGAATGGTGGCTTTATTGAATTGAAGGCTCATTAGTATCTTGGTCTGCTTTTGACAAATTTCTTTACAGATCATTGCATTTTAAGAAATATTTCAAAATATCATGAAATAAACCCAATTCAAATTTAATTGTATTACTTCAACATTCAATCATATATATGCAACAGCAAAATACAGTTTTTGGAATATGCATATTTTGGATTTTCTTAAAAATTTATTTCTACCACCGGTAATGATTTTTACTGTTTCCAAATAACACATTTTTTAAAGAATCTTCTTGTATGGTTCATTAAAAACAAGACAATATTGGATATTTAAATCAAAATTTGTGTGTAAACGCAACTTCCAATTAGGTACAAGCAGATTTAAATAAAACAGGAAGGGTGGCAGTAACCCCATGGCACTTCATTTGCAAAGTTCTTTGTCAGACTTGGGCTAGCATGCTTTATTTATGAGAGGTTCATCAGGTGCATGTAGACTAAAAACTTACATATTAAATATAAAATGTTTATGTAAAAATGACTCCTTGATAAGACAAATATATTTTAGCTGTAACGATATATCTATAAAAATTATCTGTAGAAAATTGTGCTTTTTAACATTATAATACTAGATTTTTTTGCTCTATTTAACTCCAAAGTCAAAACGGTGTTGCACATTCAAAAGTTCTAATAATAATGGGGAAAGTTCTATCAAATGTATTTAAATCCTGAGTTTTAATATTGACTTTATCTCCACTCCCAAGTGTATGAAGTTCACAGTGCATGTTTTTCTTTGTATTACTTAGCTCTGTCCTTGCTAATGTCCCCTTAAAGTACAATAATACACATAATATTTTTTTTCTTCATGTTTTTCTTACTTGTTTGGCATCTAGGTAGCAAATATTAAAGTAAGCAGTTATGAACTAGCACTTGTTAAATTATAAATTAAATTTCATTTCACTGAAACAGTTCCCTCAATTTTTTAATTATCCCCCAATTTTAAAGGTAGTGAATCGCATATTTTACATAGGTGACTACAAATGTGAAAATTCATATCCATAAGTTACTTATATACGTCAGAGAATATTCAAACTCATTCACCATATTATACTTTAAACTCATTCGATCTGCACAATGGTATTTTTGTTTCTGGTTATGTCTTAGGTGAAAATTAACTATATCATTACAAATTTTAATGAGAAAAAAAGGTGGAAGGTAGATATTGAGTATTCATATTCTATATTTAAAATATCTTCTCCAAAGTTAACAAAACTGTGTATGCTAAAAATCATTTGAAAGTGTCTTTGTATAACATTATACATTTTATGAAATGGCTAGTTCCATATGGCTTGGACAATCTGTTGAATTTTAAGTTAAAAATGCACTCTCTCTTCACTTAAGAATTTTTATCTGAGGGAAGTTTTCATTGTTTTTTTTGCATAGGATGCTTGAGTCATCATGTTGGACATTGTAGCTTGGGCTTACACTTTCATTTAAAAGCTCTGTGTCTAATTTTAAACATTAAAAGTGATCTTTATAATGCTTGATTCTTGCACCTCCAGTAGTTTTTCTTCCCCAAATACTGAAAAGGAGCTGTTAATATATTTCCATTTATATTGTTAAATTAAAATATGATTTTCCTACATCATTCTTAGTGTAACAATCCAAGTACTATGTAAGCACGACTTAATGTGAGTGTGAGGATGTGAATATGAAATTGTCACTATGAACTCATCACTCATTAATAATCATCTTTAATACATGGCATCTAAATATAAAAGTGAAAATTTACTTTAATGTTAATGTACCTAAAATTATATACACTTTGATTGACTGGATGGCTCATATACTTTACAAAATAACTCTACTGTGTGCTTATAAACACTAAAGCAATGCTCGCCAAGTGGTGATCCACAGCTACTAGTAAATCCTGAGAAATCTGTGTTTTATTTAATCAGAATAATTTTATTTCCTTTTAAGGAAATAAATTTGAATTTGAATGCCTACAGATTGGATAAGCACCCTCCATATTATCTTAGCCTAGCAGCTTCATATCATATTATCTGCTGAACTATGAGGGCTTTTGCATTTTCAACCATGTTTAAATAAAATGTGTTCCTCTGATATTAAAATGTGTATATCATGATGATGGATTTTCAGGCCTTGTTTTCTAGGAGCTCAGTTTCTCAGTGCTTTATCTATAATAGCTGAAGTGCAAATCCTATGTAGGTTTATATTATGAAGAAATCAAAGTAAATATAGGAAAAATTAAGAATGAATAATTTTACAACCAGAGGAAACTGGTTTACCATAAATGAGTATTCTATTAGAAATGTAAATGTAAGTGTTAAAGATTGTAGTGACTTGGAGTCTCCCAGAACAGATTTTGTAAATTGCCCTGACTCCCACTGGCCCCTGGCCACCCTAAGGGAGCTACAATAGTAACTCAAGAAGTATGTTATTGCAGAGGGAAAATTATAATCACAGCTAACAACAGAAGTTTTTCTCCAAATGTCTAACTGTGGATGTATTTGAAAACAGTGCAAAAGGTCGATTCAATGAAAGTGTGTCAAACATCCAATATGAGATTGCTTCCAAGATGGAAGATGTAACTTGGAAAATCTTATCCAATAAACTTAATACCATATTTTTTTTACAAGAAAGAAACAGAATGGCCAAGACTATTTTTTTTTAGTGTATTAGAATGAAATAGTGGGTAGAAGAAAGGTATTTTTTAGTATTGCTGACACTATTAGTGAGAAGCTGTAATTTGATGTAGGTCTAGAGGAAGTAAATTGGTATATCTCTAGAGGAAGTTAAGAGAGAATAAAATGAGATTCCCAAACTGTCTAAATCAATTTGTTTTCTTTAAAAAATTTTTTTTTCATTTTTTTGAGACTAAACACTGACACACTTTATTTAAAAAATTTGGATTTCACCTTCTTTATTATTTTTCTAACAAAATGTGAATTAGCTTTGCTATATAAAAATATTATAAATTGGATTTTTATTTTTATTAGTGACTTGGTTTATTGATAAGCTGGGCCTGAAATAACAAAATAGTTGTTGTATATTATTTGCTGTTATTTTATAACAAATGGTAGCCAATAGGAACAAAAAGAATAATTCTAAAACTCCAAATTATATTCCTTTTTTCATTACAGATGATGTGTCCTTTTGCAATTTTTTGTGACTTTGTCTTATTTTCAATTTTTAAAAATTAAAACAATGCATAATTAAATGAAGGGCTTAGATAATTTATATTTCCATTTTCTCTACTGGGCTTATATCAATTGTGATTCTAAAAATTAACAACATGATAATTATTGTTCTTTACACTATATACCTGTGAAAGCCTGTCATAGTTTGAAATGTATTTTTTCAGTTTCTCCATTAACAGTTTGTTGTTTTCAAAATTAAGTGGCCATTTATAGATACTTTTATTTGTAAATTTAGATGTACAACTTCTTTAAAAAAGAAACAACTTAGTGTAGTTTTATTGACTTAGTTTTTACCCTTGAAATGATTGCATGTGATTTCAGTATAGTTCCAAAATATATGGTCAGAATTTATTTCTCAAAAAATTGAGTGCTATTTCTATATTAATGGTAGTTGTTTTACATTGGTTTATTTTGCTTGCTTTGAACACATTTTGAAATTATGTATGAGGCAATTTTCATTATGTTGGTTTTAATTCAAATAATCTTGGGAACATTTGTTTTAATATTAGCTAATATATAATAATAAATATCATACAGAAATGTATCAATATCCTGTTATATATAATATTTAAGGGTTCTTGGCTTATTTTATTTCAGGGTTAGTTACAGAAGGTAGAATAAATATGTGATGTAGCATTTATAATTTTAATATTCTAAATTTAGCAATCACTCTCCCACTTAATTAATAATATAGGTAGTTTTTAATTTTTTTTAATCTGGTGCTATAAATTTGGTGGTTAATTTATGAAATTATTTCTGTCTTAATACATTTTACTATCACTGCAGATGCTATTTTCTTGTCTCAATAACAATCTGAAATCCCCCTCTAATGCTTAAATGAATCTTCATAGATTGTTATAAATAAGGAGCTCTAATGTTCAGAATTTAAATGGCAGCAACAACAAGTTCACCATAAACACTATAATTAAATCATTACCTTCTCTATTAAGAAGAAAACAAATTCAAGTACATTAAAATAATGTCTTGAAAGATATTGAAATTCTAGTATGCTGACATTCATACCTAATAAAAAAGTCTTATTAATATCATCTCACAACATTTACATTGTTCTATATAAATATGTTCCTATTTGTGCAACAGAGAATTAATCAATCCAGAATTATTTTGATGGTAATTTTTCTTTCTAATTTACTTGCCAAAATTCATCTGAATAAAGGTATAACAGGAAAAAGAGATATTTGGGATAGTGGCTGTTCTTATCAGATCCTAAAACTATACCGTGGACTTAGAAGGCACTCCCCTAATGAATTAACAAAGATGCATTTATAGATGGCAACCAACTAAGGTAAATTCAGTGTAAATTATATCCTAAGTTGTCTATTACACCATTTACCTTGGCATAAACTTTAAGGATGCCTAAAGTATCAATAAGAATCTAAGGTCACTCTTCAGTACCTTGGCGGGTGAATATATATGCTACTAGTGAATTTAAAATATCCTATATAATAAAAGGTTAATATGCAAATCAACTGAATGGCAGAAGGACCGGTTGCTATGAGGTGCTCTGACCCCCAAGGGGTAGATGCTCAATGCAGAAGCTGCCCCCTGGTGGCCAGTGTATTCCCACAAGGGGAGCTCCACTCAGCCAGAAGTCAGGCTCATGGCTGGCAGGTACAGTGGTGGTAGCGGGAGCCTCTCCCACCTCCACAGCAGCGCTAAGGATGTCCGACTTCCGGCATGGGCCCACAGGGAGTGGGCCTAAGCCATCAGTTGGATATCCCCCTAGGGCTCCCAGATTGTGAGAGGGCACAGGCCAGGCTGAGGGACCCCCCCCCCCCACACACACACACACACACACACACGAGTGCATGAATATCGTGCACCAGGCCGGTAGTTTTCATAATAGACACAGGAAATATTTTTTAAATGGCTCCAATTTTAGTCCACTTATCTAAAAAAAAGTTGAGATAAAAAAATTAGAAAGAAAACTTGAGCACTTAGACATAAAACTCTATTTTGTTGTGTTGGTACAATTGACGAAGTTTTTAAATAATTAAGGGAAGTAATGATTGTTGTTTTTCACTAACATTATTGTTCAGAGCCTGCCCTACTCAAGATACTGGTGAAATATACAGGCATTTCACAATATGTTTCTGGTGTTTTAAGCCTTGTGAGGTGTTTATCTATTTAGAAAGCTTTCCTGGCACTGTGTGCTTTCCCATGGGTGTGAGAAAATCAGTTCATCCTTTTAATGAGAATGTTACCTTCAGGGAAAACGTAATCCAGAAGGAATAGTACATTCCTCAGAGCAGTTTCCTATACAAGGACACATTTTTCTCTGGGGCTGACTCATGTATATTTCAGTGGGAGAGTTTTAATATTTTGAAATATTGCATTTAGTCATAAGGTACCCTGACTATAGGATAGAGTATTATTTTGAAAATATGTTGACATATTTTTCTAAACTTTTCTATACATCAACTATATTTTAGCAACTTTTATTTATTGTTAAAATTCTATCTTCATATTTGAGGTAAAATTGATAATATCATAAATAAAATAGATAATTATTAATATACATCATATATATTTATATATGTATATTTACCCAGAACAAGAGCTTTAAGTGAAGTGGCTTTAGAATTTCACTTATGAACCTCCAACAGCACAATTTTAGAAGTTTTTAAGCTTTTTTGATACCAAAATATAAATTTCTTCTCTCCATAGAGACTTTCTTTATTTTAACCTTGATGAAAATTTGGAGAATGAAGCAATTACTTCTTATTGTCACTTCATTATTCTAGAGAGTTTACAAGTTGAGAATGTAAAGCTGTTTAACAATGTAGTCACATATTTTAAATATTCAACATTAAATTTAATATTAATATTTTTCAAAATTCTGTTCAGACACTATTTTTGCCCACTAAAGAATATTGGAATACAGCTACATAACTTTTTGAATTTTAAATACTTAGCTATTTTTTACAAATTCATAATTTTTTTTCTAAAATAAAGACCCATTTTACATTAAATGTATAATATTAAAAGATTAAGATGTATTGATAGTATGCTTTGTTTGTAAAATAATATACTTTCATAGCCACTAAATATAGTAAATAACTTTCATAAGATATGTATCAATATTATCAAAATATTTCAATAGATATATGATGATACATTTGAAAATATATTTCATTTTATGAGTATTAGCCTTATGTGTTATTATGAGGAATAGGATCAAAGAGGCATCTTTACAATAATACTTAGCATAATCAAAATGAAAGTAAATTTTTGTATGTGGGAAAAAAACACACCTTTTCCCCACTATTTTCTCTCATTTCTTAATAAAAAATTAATTTCCTCTTAATACTATTCATTTTAAAATGTTTAATTTGAATTGCTATTTATTATGTAAAAATAAAATCATTATTTTTTATTTAAAATAAAACATGGACTGACATATTTGATGTAGCTATTTGTGCATTCAAATTAAATTTAACTAAAATTAATTCAGATTTATAAATTAGAAGTATAAAACCTATTTGATATTTTGGATGTTAGAACCATTTTATCATATGCTAGAATATAGTGAATACTTTTAAAGAGAAATAATGAATCATTTTAAGAATAATTTTAATCTTTTTAAACTTCTGCACTGAGATTCTATAAACAATACTGATATGCAGGTTTCTGTTTTCCTGCTTTTTAAGTGGGAATGTAGGTATTGATATCTATAACTTAAGTATGGTCTTAATTGTTTAAATTACATGTTTTTGTTGAATTGGGAAAAAAAGGTAACATTTAGGCAAATAATTGAGAAAATAAAGGTTATTATATTGATAAAATATTACATAATATAATATATTGTGCACATTTTATAATGTGCACATAGCTATTAACAAAATAGAATATTTATATGAAAGTTAAACAATGTGCAAATATTATATTTAACTTTATATGGTTTAATTTCTATTTGCAGATTTTTTAAAAATAAAATTACATTAGAATGTAGTCTAGTATATGTGGTACGAATATAAGCAACATCACTTACAATGCCAGAGAATGAAGATATAGTTTAAGAAAATAAATAACATTTATGTTAAAATATTTAGAAAAATATATGTTTGTGCAGCAAATGTCAAACTAAATGATCTCTAGGTGTATGGGTGACTCAATTAGCAGTATATATTTTCACATACTCTTTGTATTTACATATTTTAACTAATGCCAATATCTGATATATATGATGACCCATTTGAAATTTTACTTCAGAATGGCAAAAGTATATTAGACCATTATTATTCATATCCTATACCACAGCTATGACAAATTTGTAAATATTACAATGAGAAGAGTAATGTTTGGTTTGGTTTTGCTCCCAATTTATCATATTTATATATTAGATATCTCTCCATTTGAAAATGTTTCTATGAAACAAAAAATTTCCCATGTTGATGGAATGAGCTACAATAAAACAAAGGAACATAAGGATGTGGTTATGATCAAACTAAGGTAATTTTTAAAATAATAGATCTTAAAGTACTTTTAAGGAATTTTGAATTTAGTGTCTATTAGGTAGTAAATTAAAACATATGTAAATACGATAATCACATTAAAATTTTGGATTAATAACTTTAATTCTTAATCCCACTATATCGTAATCTGTTGCAACATTGCTATTAGATTTATAGTTGAAATATTAGAAGTATTGGATAAAAATTCCATTTGAGGTGATTTTCTTCAAGTGCATCATGTTGTTACTGCTGTTGCTAGATATTATCCTTAGAATCATTCTGTAGTTGAAACTCTACCTAGGTCTTATCATCCGGAAGTGTTGCATTGGATATATATATATATATATATATATATATATATATATATATGTATATATATGTATATATATGGCATATATATGTTCTCATATTTCTGTAGTATCATTGTTTTATAACTGGAGTAGCAATATGTATTAACTAGGATTTGGGATTTGGAGCGATCTCACATTTTCCCCTTAATTTTTCATTTTCCCAAGGGATATAGAATTTTGTTGTAAAAGTTGCTATATATTGAATTATTCCCAAGAACCATTCATGTTTTTACATTATTGTTAGGCTACATTTCATAGCATATTATTATAGTTTCTATTATTTTAATTGCATGTAATTCATGTATATTTACTTATCCCTGTGTCAATATTATTCTATTCTTTTCATATAGTGCTTATAAAATAGCATTTTTGTTTGATAATTTTTGTAGTGCAATGAGCCATACATAGTTGGTTACTAAATCAAATGGAGTATAAGCGTATGGCATCTATCTGTAAATGGAAAGCAAAGATATTTTAAAGTGATTATTAATCTTTTTACATGTTGACAACTTTAATTCAATGAAATGCTATACATTGTGATCCCTCTTAACATAGTTGATTTGAATTACTTTGAGCTTTGAAAAATGTTTATATTTACACTAGAGGCCCGGTGCACAAAAATGTGTGCACTCAGGGGGGAGAGGGGGTCCCTCAGCCCAGTCTGTGCCCTCTCGCAGTCTGGGACCCATCAGGGGATGACCACCTGCTGGCTTAGGCCCACTCCCCGGGGGATTGGGCCTAAGATGGCAATCAGACATCCCTCTGGCAGCCCGGCAGCCCTTGGGGGATGTCTACTTGCCAGCGGGGAGCAGGCCTAAGCTTCAGTCGGACATCCTTAATGCTGCGGAGGAGGCAGGAAAGGCTCCCACCATCACCGCTGTACTGGCAGCCATCAGCCTGGCTTGTGGCTGAGCAGAGCTCCTCCCATGTGAGAGCACCCTGACCACCAGTGGGCAGCTCCTGCATTGAGCGTCTGCCCCCTGGTGGTCAGTGTGTGTCATAGTGACCAGTCATTCCCAGTCTCTCTGCTGTTAGGGTCAGTTTGCATATTACCCTGTTACTATATAGGATAGAGGCCTGGTGCACGGGTGGGGGCCGGCTGGTTTGCCCTGAAGGGTGTCCCAGATCAGGGTGGGGGTCCCGTTTGGGTTCCTGGATGAGGGGCTGATGGCTGTTTGCAGCTGTTCACACCCCCTTCTGTGTGGGGGTCCCCACTGGGGTGCCTGGCCAGTTTGGGTGAGGGGCTGAGGGCCGTTTTCAGGCTGGCGGGTGACTGAAGCTCCCAACCTCTCCTTTTTTTCTTTTTATTTTTTATTCTGGGATTTATTTAGTTTCTATGGCTGTCACTGGAGCTGAGAGCCAGCTTTAGCTCTGAGGCTCGGCTCCAGCTCTGAGGCCTCCGCTGCTGAAAGCAGGTATCTGGGTTTGTTTGGCTTCTATAATTGAAACATTGTTGCAACTCCAGCTCTGAGGCCCAGCTGGCTGAAAGCAGGTTTCTGGGGATTGTTTAGCTTCTATAATTACAACATTGTTTCTTAGAGTGCAAGCTCAGAATTGGGCAGTGGCAGGCGGGTTACCTTGGCTTCCTCCATCATCGGAGCAAGCAAGCCTCCTGTTTGCTTCAGCTGCCTGGCTGCCGGCCGCCATCTTGGTTGGCAGTTAATTTGCATATTGCCCTGATTAGCCAATGGGAAGCATGTCAGAGGTACGGTTAATTACCATGTTTGTCTATTATTAGATAGGATTTTTCTAGTTGCTCACAACATTAGGAATTGGCTGAATCTGATTGGTCTTAACCTAGAATAACTATGAAGTAGATAAATCATACCTCCCTTACAGACTTATTTTCTCAATTTTGGCTTTCTTTTTAACTTGCAATTCAACTAAGAATGTTACAATGATGTTGTTTCTAATTCATTCTCTCTAAAATGTTAATTAGTTCTCCACATTGTGCTTCATGAGAATGATATTATGATGAAGGTGCTTTGGAGATAAAAATGATTTCAAAGCTCTTAAGCATACTCCTACCTATGGAATCCCAGTTTCTGTGACAACAGTAATAGTAGGAGATGTGGGACAAAAACCCAAACTCAGCACTAAGGACAGAATTTATGCAAATTAGCCCATTCCTATTATTGGGAATGAGGGGTAGAGGTGGGGCTGGCAAACTAGCAATCATGTAGAAAACGTAGCCACCTAAGAGAATAAGTCACCTGTCTTTTTGTGATTTATATTTTCTTTTTTTTAATGTTTAGATCATACTCTTATAAGTCTTTATTGTTGAAAGTATTATAGATGTCCTCCTTTCCTTCCCCCAAGCCCCCCTTCACCCAGTTTCAACCTCAGTCCAGGATTTCACCGCCTTATTGTTTATTTCCTTATGTATTGAGTGTATGCGTATAGGTTCTTTGGTTAATCTCTTTCAGCCCCTCCTCGCTTCCCTCTGAGATTCATCAGTTTGTTACATGTTTCCACGCCTCTGGTTCTATTTTATTCATCAGTTTATTTTGTTCATTAGATTTCTTTTTCATTTATTTTGATTTTTACATTCAATTGTTGATAGATATGTGTTAGTGCCATTTTATTATTCATACTAGAGGCCCAATGCATGAAATTCGTGCATGGGTAGGATCCATAGGCCTGGCTAGTGATCAGGGCTGATCTGTGGGGAGATTAGGGTGGGAGGCTCCCGCTGTCACCTGCCTTGGCTGGCCTGGTGCTGCCTGCTCACTGGAAAACTCCACCCCCTGATTCCCCTGCCGCTGCTGTCAGTCGTCTCTCTCTACCTAGTGACTAGTGGGGCAATTGGGGGGTCCCCGCTGGCACCAACCTTGTCTGGTCTGGGGCCTGTTGGCTGGGGGCAGCTCCCGCATTGAATGTTTGCCCTCTGGTTGTCAGTGCACATCATAGTGACCAGTTGTTTCACCGGTTATTCCGCCTTTTGGTCAATTTGCATATTAGGCTTTTATTATATAGGATTTTTGGTTCTTCTTCTTCTTCTTCTTCTTCTTCTTCTTCTTCTTCTTCTTCTTCTTCTTCTTCATTCTTATACTTAGTCTTATTCTTATTCTTATTCTTTTATTCTTATTCTTCAAGAATGACCTTCAGCTGAAACCGGTTTGGCTCAGTGGATAGAGCGTCGGCCTGCGGACTGTAGGGTCCCGGGTTCGATTCCAGTCAAGGGCATGTACCTGGGTTGCAGGCACATCCCCAGTGGGGGATGTGCAGAAGGCGGCTGATCGATGTTTCTCTCTCATCGATGTTTCTGACTCTCTCTCTCTCTCTCCCTTCCTCTCTGTAAAAAATCAATAAAATATATTTTTTTAAAAAAAAGAATGACCTTCAACATTTCATGTAATACAGGTTTAGTGGTGACGAACCCCTTTAGATTTTTTCTATCTATGAAGATCTTTATCTGACCTTCAATTCTAAATGATAGTTTTGCTGGGTAGAGTAATCTTGGTTGTAGGTCCTTGCTATTTTTCACTTTAAATATTTCCTGCCACTCTCCTTTAGCCTGCAAAATTTCTATTGAGAATTCATCTGACAGTAGTATGGGCACTCCCTTGTAGGTAACTAACTGCTTTTCTCTTTCTGCTTTTAAGATTCTCTCTTTGCCTTTAACCCTTTGCATTTTAATTATGATTTGTTTTGGGGTGGGCCTCTTGGGTTTCTCTTGTTTGGGAGTCTTTGAACCTCCTGGACTTGTAAGTATATTTATTTCACCACGTAGGGGAAGTTTTCTGTCATTATTCCTTCAAATAGGTTTCCAATATCTTGCTCTCCCTCCTCTCCTTCCCCACAATTTGAATATTGGTACTCTTGAAGTTGTCCCAGAGGTTCATTACACTATCTTCATATTTTTTATTCTTTTTGCTCTTCTGTTTGGGTGTTTTTTGTTTCTTCATATTTCAAATCACTGATTTGACTCTTAGCATTCTCTACTATTAAGTCCCCGTAAATTATTCTTCATTTCAGTTAGTGTATCCTTCATTTCTGAATGGTGCTTTTTCATGTCTTTGATGTTTTTACTAATTCCCTTAGAATTCTCCCTAAGTCCCTTGAAGCTCTCATTATAATCCTTGAGCATCCTTCTAACCATTGGTTTGAACTCTGGATCTAGTAGTTTGCTTGCTTCAATTTCAAGTAGTTCTTTTCCTGGAGATTTCTTCTGTTCTTTAATTTGTGATATGTTTTTTGTCATTGAATTTTGGCTGCTTCCCTGTGTTTGTTTTTACATATTAGATAGAGCTGCTGTGTCTCCTGGAATTGGTAGAGTGGCCTTTTGTAGTAGATGTCCTATAGGACCCAATGACTCAGCCTCCCCAGCCACCTGAGCTGGGGGCTCAAGGTATGTCCCTGTGTAGACTGTGTGCACTGTCCTATTGTAGTTAAGTTTTGATTGCTGTTGGTGTCACTGGGAAGAATTGACTTTTAGGCCAATTGTCTGTGAGGACCAGCTAAGACTACAGCAGAAGAGCTGCTGTGTAGAAGATACCCCTTTGAAGCAGGAGTTACTTCAGTGGGGCGTTGTGCTCACTGAGTCTGCCCCTTGAGTGTGTCACTCATGGCTGTGTAAAATTGCAGTATGGTGTGGTCTGAAGCTGTCCACCCGGAGCACTGGCTCTGAGGCATCCCCTGGAGGTGCAAAGTCAGCCACTGCCTATGCCCTGCCTGGGGCCAATTGTCAGGACCTGTAGAGCGATCTGAAGATGGCTGCTACTTGTGTTGGGCTTGGAAGTGCCCATGAGAGGCCTAATTGTGAGGCATGGCAGGCTGCTGCTAGTGCCAAGCCCAGGGCCTCTTACTGAGTGGCATGGGACACTGATGCCAGCTGTTACTTATTTGAGAGATTTTAGGAAAGTCTGAAGCCTGAGCCAGGACAGGTCATTCATATGGAAAAGCTGCTGCAAAAAGCTTGGTGGGGCTGAAAATTGGGTGGGGCAGGACCTCAGGGAATCACCAGGGTGGAAAAAACAGTGTGAGCCAGGTTGATTGAGACTTAGTCATCTCTGTGGCGGGGGAGGTCCAGCATAGAAATAAGGACTGCTTTGAGCACCCCTGTCTGGAAGAAAGCTGCTCCGAGTTCTTGCTCCAATGCCAGACAATCCAATTTATCTCTGTATGTCTCTGGGTCCCCCCCCCTCGCCACTCACCCCCAAGCTGCTGCTCCAGAGCTGGAACTCAGAGGGAGCAAGTCCAAGTAAGTCCGTGTGCAGACTCTTTAAGAGAAACTGTCTGGCTCTCCAGCAGCCTCACTCATCTACAGTCCCCACTGGTTTTTGTAGCCTGAAGTTATGAGGGAGGGGGGCTTCCCTTCACAGCACTGGAACCTTGAGCTGAGAGGTCTGGTCTGGGGCCCCGACCCCTTTCTCCTCATGGGAGGCCTCCACAGCCTAGATAGCTCTCCTGATTTAAAAAAATGCTACATATGGGTGTCAGAACAGCCTGTTTTGTGCCTCGGCCCCTCCTGTCAGTTTTGATATGATTTCTTCTTTATGTCTTTAGTTGGGCTTCAATTCAGCCAAATTCAGGTGGCTCTAAATGATGGTTGTTCTGTATTTCAGTTGTAATTTTGATGTGGTTGTAGGAGACAGCGAGTACCGCATTTACCTACCCCCCGATCTTGGATCTTCTGGTTTATACTTTCCATCATGGGGTAAAAATTGAGAGTACCAATGGGACTTAATCAAGAAAAGGTATTTAATCATTAAATCTAATTATTTTTATTGTGTCAACTTGTTTTTTTTTAAAAAAAACAACTTTGATTTAAACTGCATCTGCCCCATTTTTCATGTGATATATTAAATGAAAAAAATAAGACTGCACTTACAATAGTTAGTTTTTCCATATATGCAACAACATTTATTCTGATATTAGTATAGTATTTTAAATTCTTTAAAAAAAAGTTATACACAGGTTTTTTTTCCTATTAATTGGCTGATATGGCAATTATGTATATTTACTTAATAAATTACAAAGGAGCAAAATATATTTTGGTACTATACTCTTCAGTTATAATTTATTTACTAGTAAGTTGGGATCTTTTATTTCTATCACAGATATAATGCTATTTTGTGAAAGCTATGTTGAAATGAATAATTAATTCTTTCCTTTAAAAGTTCCTTTTTGATTCTAATTTAAATAGCTTATTATGTAAAAGCATAGATCTTCAGTAGTAATATGATTATGTGATTTTTTTCCTCAATAAAATGGACAATTTTTTGTGCTTATTTTTTAAAGTATAATCTAAGCCAAAAAAAAATGCTTTTGGTCTTACAATTGAGTTTTTTAAAAAGAAAACCCAAACTCTGCATTTAGTATATTTCCTATAAGATGATTTAAATATTAAAAAATGAACAGATAATCCTTACATTTTCAATATCTAAAAGCCATTAGTATCTTTAAAATATCCTAAAACGCTCCACTGGATAAACAGTAGAGGAATTTGCATGGCCAGCAAATTTAAACTGGTGCACCAAGACTTATCTTTTGTGTCTGCAGATATAAGAGAGCTGAAGAAGCAAGCTATGTTTCCTTTCAGCATGGTTTTTAGGTTATGATATGTGTATGCGTGTTTGTGTTATGCAAGTTTCACAGGAGGGGTTGCTTGTCCCACTCTGTTTCTGCTTCCTTTTTCTTTTATATTTTGTAAGCCATCGTGAGCAATTTCATTATAAGCTGCACATACAAGAACATGCTGAAAGTTTGAAGGAAGGGGCAGCACAATCTTTCAGCAGGTCTTTTATCCCTTCAATCACTCACAGAAAATAACGCTAAGATTTAGGAGACAGAATCTGCATCTTCGCTGGTCATGTTCTCAAGGCAGACTGAGGCTCAGTAACGTTGCAGTGGAGAGGTCTAGACCTTGTTAACTGCATATGTGCTTGTAATGTGATTTATGGGATGCTAAGCAAAATCTCAGCGATATCTACTCATCATCACATTTCGTTGTCAAATATACTACTATTTCAAACAATAGTTTGAGTCCAAAAGAAAATTGACAAGGTTTTCACTGAGTAAACATAGTCAATGCATGTCTGCTGTAAAGTGAGATTTTTGAAAATCTCTTTTATCCTTTTCACAAATAATGTATAACTGGGTGCCATGTAACTGAGACAAAAACAAAGCCATGTGAAATATTGACTGTGAATTAGCCTTGCGATTCTCTGTTTTGCCTGGTTTGATACATTTCCAGTGTGTCACAGAAAGATTATTTTTGACATTCTTCCTTGGAGTAATTATTTATTTGCATGTCTTATTTTCTCGCTACTTACTAAAAGGAGAAATGCTTATAATATTTAAGTATCCAAAATGTCCATTATTATATAACTCTGGATCATTATTTGTTTTACTTTATACTTTACGTGGATTATGATTCAGTGTATAAAATATAGGTCTTTTCCCCCCTCTGTTTTATATTCCAATGCCCTACTTGCTATGTACTATTTTGGTTTTCCTTTTTCTTGGTATTTTGCTTAATGTAGAGTCTATTTTTATTACAAGATTTATATGATGATCTGAAAGTCCTTATGGAAATTGAAAAATCATTTACTGGAAGCATGGTTTTTCTACTTTATTTTATTCATGTGTGTACTAGTAACACTAAAATTTTGAAAAGTTAGCAATTTTATTTTTTATTTAATTTTATTATTTTGAGTATTCTTGAGGCCTAAAATAATACTTAAAGAAATAATATAAAAGGTATCATGCACAAGTGAAAGTTGCATTACATATTATGCAAGAATAATTTATTTCTGTGCTTCTTTCCTCTGTCCTTTTCTGGTATTTTTATTCCCCAAGCCTCCTAAAATTAGTTAAGTTTGAGTTACAAATGACTATTCATTTGTATAATTGATTTTTAAAACAACACTAAACTATGAAATATGTAAGCTGATAATTTCAATAATCACTCAATGATTTTACTTTGAAATACCCACCTAAGAAGAGTCACCTCAGTTCAGTTGTTGCTGTTTTTTTAATCCTCACCCAAGGATACTTGTCCATCAATTTTTAGAAAGAGTGGAAGGGAGAGGGAGAGATAGAGAGAAACATCAATGTGAGAGAGACACATCAATTGATTGCTTCCTGCACATACTCTGATCATGGCCAGGAAACCTGCAACCAACGTATGTGCCCTTGATCTGAATCAAACCTGGGACCCTTCAGTCCATGGACTGATGCTCTATCCACTGAGCAAAACCGGCTAGGACAGTTCAGTGTTTCTTGATCGCAAGCCTTTTTCTACTTCCGCACTTAAATTTCCTGTTACCCTCACTTTTCATTCTCAAGAATGTAACCTAGGAATGTTCTTTTACCTCCTATACACTCACAGACTCCTTGTGTTGGTACAAGATGGAGCCATTGGTGGTAAAATGGAGTTAACTGGGGAGGAGAGTAAAGAGAATTGGAGAAGGGAACTCTTCCTACTGTTTGTTTTCACTAGTCCTAGGACTCAATGCATGCCTGGAGCTTTCCCATGCCTGCTGCATTTCTTCATTCACACTTCCTAGAGAGTGCCCCAAATGTGAAAGCAAAGTTCTGGTTTTTGTTTCTGTGATGATAATTCTTTAACGTTTTCTAGTGTCGTGTAAGTGGTTTTTATTTCTTTGTTTTTTGTTAGATTTTAGTCCATGCATTCAGAATTTAGTGTGTGTGATTATGTGTGTGTTATTTGTTTTTCCTACTCTGTCTATATGCAAAAAGAGTCTGGTAGTTGAAGAAGAAAAGGTAAACATTTAACCGTATCTCTTTTTTCCTAACACTACCAACACTAGGCAGGTAGATAGATGATGATAGATAGATAGATGATAGATAGATAGATAGATAGATAGATAGATAGATAGATAGATAGATGATAGATAGATAGATAGATAGATAGATGATAGATAGATAGATAGATGATAGATAGATAGATGATAGATAGATAGATAGATAGATAGATAGATAGATAGATAGATAGATAGATGATAGATAGATAGATAGATGATAGATAGATAGATGATAGATGATAGACTGCAGATTTGTTTTAGGTGGGGGAGACACTGTGTAATTACAACTCTATTATTTGATGGATTTGGAGGAAAGAAACTGATGATAAGTAAAGAATAGTGGCAGGAGAAAGCATTAGTAAAAGGAAAGAAATGGGGAATATTGGTTGGCTTAAGATGTGTTGTCTTCAGAAGTCTCATTTTATTCTCTACTACCTGGAGCTGCTGTTCTAACCTTAGTCCCTGAGCTGAATCTTCCTCTACAGGATTTTTATCTCCACTTCTCCATATTCACCCACTCTTACCTTGAATTCCTTCTGTAGTCCTTGAAAGGCACAATTACCTTTTTAGAATTGGAGAAAGCCCTTGTGCCTTTACATTTGGAGAAAGCAGAATTTAATAATCTGTAATTCAGCTGGATCACAGTTCCTGGTCACTTAGATTTTTGAAATATTTCAAATATTGTCACATATGGTTCTCTATAATATTCACACAGTGAAGTAAATACTTATGGCCATTATTGATTATATTATATTTGTTAATAGTTATAAAAGTATGTTTTATAGTTTTATTTATATTAGAAAGATTCAACTTAAAAAGGGATTGTGGATGATAAATGTTTTAAAGCAATACATTTGTAAATTCATTATTGTTTATTTCATAACCAATTCACAATTTTGAATTCAATCCAGTTTATTAGTTGCAGAAACACATATGAATATATGAATGTTGAATTAACTTTTATTTTGTATTTGAAATGCTGAGGTTTTATTGAAAATTTCATTGGTGACCAAGTAAAGTAAATGATATATTTAAAAATGTATGTCCTCGAAGATACACTGGCAATGTCAAAAGCATAGCCACAACATATTATGTAGCTACTAGAGGCCTGGTGCATGAATTCATGCACCAGTGGGGTTCCTTGGCCTGGCCTGCAGGATCGAGCTGAAACTGGCTTTCTTACCTCCCTCGAATTGTTAGAGGGTGCAGGCCAGGCCGAGGGACCCCACTGGTGCACAATCAGGGCCGAGGAGGGACGCAGGAGGTTGGCCAGCTAGGGAGGGACAGCAGAAGAGCTCAAGGACATGTCCAGCCCATCTCATTCAGTCGTACCCCAACAGCAAGCTAACCTACCAGTCAGAGTGTCTGTCCCCTGGTGGTTAGTGCATGTCACAGCAACTGGTCAACTGTCGGCCCACTGGTGGTCAGTGCACATCATAGCAAGCAGTTGAGCGGCCTTAGCATATCATTAATATATTACTCTTTGATTGGTTGAACCACCAACTGGTTGACTGGACACTTAGCATATTAGGCTTTCATTAAATAGGATATGTAGATTCCAATAGAGCAATTTGGACATTTGCAATAGGTATCTTTATCTTTTAAAAGCACACTATAAACAATTTGTGTGATTTTTTTCTGTTCATTCTAGTACATCTAAATGTAAAATATACTATAATTTTAAAATGGATTTTTAAAATATTACTTTAATTTTTAAATGAAGACTATATTATTAAGCATTCATTCAAACAAGGCTTTACTTCATCATGGCTATGGACATTTATAGTTAGGGAATATTAACTTCAATTGGATGTCCTTACTATCTAATGACTTAGTCAAGTCATCAATAAGGCAACCTGCCTTAGTAACTGACCTGGATTGTGAGTGGATTTCTAATTATTTAATAATACTGTGAAATCACACAGTATATTGTTTCTATTGTGTGAGATAGAGAATTTTTATATGAACTCTTTCAGCTGGGTTTTTTTTTAATATATTTTATTGATTTTTTTTTTTACAGAGAGGAAGGGAGAGAGATAGAGAGTTAGAAACATCGATGAGAGAGAATCATCGATCAGCTGCCTCCTGCACATCTCCTACTGTGCCCGTGACCGGAATCAGTCCACAGGCCGACGCTCTATCCACTGAGCCAAGCTGGTTTTTAAGCAGAATATTTATGCCTATGAAATGACAGCAGCAGACAGGTATTGTTGACAAAAAGGAATACTGTATTTGGAAAAATCACAAACTAGTATCCTGTATAAAGACCAGTAGGAAAAGAGAAAAAACTGGCAGGGATTGAAATGACTTCTGAAAATGAGAAGAAAGCCAAGGGTAGCAAACCATATAAAGCAATATATTATATATGTGACAAGTTCAGTGACAGGCATATAGATTCCACATTTTATGTAGATTTGGTCTTGAAACCTTCATGTTTTATTTTAATACCCAGCATTTTGTAGACATGATGTTCATTGGAAATAAGCATTGATAAAAATCAATACAGTTGGCAAAGCAGCATGATAATGCAAGTATAAGGTCTGTTTTGTTCCTCTTATTGTTAAAATATGCAGGTCTTTATATTCAACTAGGAAGTGAGGTCATTGTGGGATAAAGTAACCAGGAACGTTACATGTGTGACTTCTTGACAACTGACAGTAGTCCTTGTTAGAAACTGGACAATTTTGGTTGACCTTTTAAAAGAGTGGCTAGATTTTATATTCTTTCTTTTTAATAAGCAAGTGAGTGAATAGGTCTTGTCTTATTAGGTTAATATTCATAAAGTGTCAAGGAAACATTTTACAAGCAATGCATATTAAAGAACAATAAAATAGAGCTAGTCATTAATTACTCTCAATACACAAGCTATCTGGATAAAGAAATATATTTTAAAAAACTAGATAATTTCAACATACTGGGATATAAATTTATAGTTTCTTATCACTTTAATCTTGAAATGTCACCAATATACTTACTTTTAAAATATTAAACAAATATTGATTTGAAGATTGATCACATTGAATCATTTTTAATTTTATGAGTCTGTTAATCATATTTATATCAATCATATAATTGAAACCATACTATATAGATATCTCTAAATTTATCTTTGCTAAAAGTTTGAGTAGCTTGATTACTACTATCACTAAAACAATTAAAGAAAACACTTTCGCCGAAACCGGTTTGGCTCAGTGGATTGAGCGTCGGCCTGCGGACTGAAAGGTCCCAGGTTCGATTCCGGTCAAGGGCATGTACCTGGGTTGTGGGCACATCCCCAGGGGATGTGCAGGAGGCAGCTGATCGATGTTTCTCTCTCATCGATGTTTCTAACTCTCTCTCTCCCTTCCTCTCTGTAAGATATCAATAAAATATATTTTTTAAAAAAAAAAGGAAAAAAAAGAAAACACTTTCTATTTATTTATTTGAATTCATTATTTATCTTAGGAATCATGGTTCATGTGCGCATTTTGTCTTTGTTTTATTCATAGAGAATTCAATTGATTGGGAATGTGTTGTGTTTGAGTAGTCAAAAAATGATTATTGAAAACAGAAATGATCGTAATAATTGTGACTGGACTTCATGCTAAGTTAACTACTATCTGGGAATCAACTAATTATCTAAGTCAGTGGTCGGCAAACTGCGGCTTGTGAGCCACATGCTGCTCTTTGGCCCCTTGAGTGTGGCCACGAAGTTTCAATCGCACTGTATGTGCGCGCCCGCAAGTGGTATTTTGTGGAAGAGCCACACTCAAGGGTCCTCAGTTTGCCGACCACTGATCTAAGTGAAAGTAGTTTCTGCAAGACACTGGAGAAAAAGTGTTCATTCTTCTCTTTCTCTTCTTTTTCTTCTTCATACACTAAGTGACTGCAAATAATTACTTGATTCTAGTTACAGGAATGGTGTGTAAGCAGGTATGACTTCACCAATTGATGGACCAGGCTTAATAAAAATAATTTACTAGCATTTAACTATTCAAATTAAGATATTCTAAATTTTTTGGAGTATTCTGTTTGAAATTTCAGATGTCTCTGACTCAAGCTACATGAATATAGCTAATAATATTTTTAAAAACAAAACTTAACAAAAAAAGTAATTTTGGTCAAAATTATACTATTCAATTCAATGAACTTTAAGATGTTAGAAAATCATCAGTTTCCTCCAATAAAAACTTTGGATTTTTTTTTTGTAAATTTGGACAGGTTCAGCCTAAATCTATATCAAAATTCATAATGGTTAAAATTCAAATAATTGTGGGAATCTTATTTAATAGCTAGAGGCCCAGTGCATGAATTCGTGCACTGGTGGGGTTCCTTGGCCTGTCTCACGATTGGGGCCTATCAGGGCTTTCTCTCCCAGTCCCAGCTGGCGCCGACTGGGGCTGGCTGGCCAGGGGGAGGGGGGGGGTGGGGGGGGTCAGGGGACAGACCACGGGAGGTTGGCTGTGGGAGCACACTGACCACCAGGGGGCAGCTCCTGAATTGAGCGTCTACCCCCTTGTGGTCAGTGTGCATCATAGTGACCAGTCAACCAGTCATTCAGCAGACCCATCATAACAATTGTTTAGGCTTTTATATATATAGATAGAAGGTGAAAAGAATTGACAGAATTTTAGAATTGTCCTCATATGTGTGTGGTATTCTAGAGAGAGATAATCTTCGTATATAAATATTCAATATTGAAATTTTGACTGAACTCTTAAACACATTTTTGAGAATTACGAGTTACCAGGAACTGTGCTAAATTATCTTTTCTAATAGCTTATATTCAAAATTGTGAATGTTTACAAGTTCAACTACAATATTTTTGTAGATATTATTAGAACATTGCTTTCTTTTTCCAAAAAAAAAAAAAAAAAAAAGTTAATTCTCTTAACTCTCCCTGAAAATACTACACATTATGCACAGTGGAAATCAGTAAAGTAACATAAAGTTGAACTTCTATATTTATTAACATTTGTCTATACTCAAAGTCTTATTTCCTTTGGTTTTGGACACTTTCATTTAATGAGGTAAAAGAAAATGTGTCATAAAGTTAATCTCTACATTTAATTTGCAGAATTGTTGTTCCCTGAAAAATAAGATTTTTTAAATATGAAATTTACCTGTAGTAATATTGCCTTAAAGCTTTCATTGCAGCTAATTTTTGGAAAAACAATAATGAGGAATGATTACAGGACACCCGTAATAAAATATACTCAATAGTTTAGTCAATAGACAATGCATTATGATATAGCTTACTTATTTTTCCAGGATTAATATAAACACACCCCTTCCTAGGAAGGGGGAACCTGAAAAAGAAATGGAGAAAAATTAAGCAAAACAAAACTCTCTGTTTACAAGAATCTAGATTCTAAATTTTATGTAGATTTGTACTTGAAATCTCCAGGTTTTATTTCAATACTCAACATTTTGTAGTCATGATGTACAGTGGAAATAAGCATTATTAGAAATCAATACACTTTTCAAAGATTACTGCATACCTTATATAAGTTAGGCACTGTTATACGGCCATGAAAAATCCCAGGAATGGGTCTATTCTCCTAGTGTATACAGCCATTATTTCTAAAACTGTAGTCTACATGTGGATACAAATGCCTTGTTGATTTCTATATGCATGATCTCTACAAAGAAATTTACTTTGCAGTAAGAAAATGAGTGATAGAAATGTTAAAATTGTCAAGATTACCCAGTAGTGATGAAGGCAGAATTAAGAGGCTCTCTCCTCTGCTTCCAAGTTCTTTTTCTCATCCATGAATGCCAAAGTCTAAAAGTATGTAGTAAAGTAGATATTAAAAAAAAATAATAATTGGGAGATCCCTTATAAAAATGCAAAGGGAGTTTGTGAGAAGACAAATGAAGGAAGAAACATTACATTGGGGATGGGAAAGCTATTATAGAATAAGTTGTGCTCACAATGCTTCAAAATGTTCAAAACTTTGACAGGAAAAAATGAGAAATTCTGATGTATAGTAGCAGGCAGGACATAAAAGGTATAGATCCCAGGGACAGACTACGAGCAGGAAGCAGTCCTGCTTAACATTAGTATTAATAATATTATTGTGGTGTAATTTGCAGAACACTCTGGACAATCTAATTATTTTTTAAAAATGAAAAGCCTTCAAGCAATGTTGGGGAATTTCCACACAATTGGGGAGCAATTAAAAGTTTTTGAGCAGGGTTCTGATTTGACATAAATTTCTTTTAGAAAATGTAACTTTTGTAGAAGAGGGTAGACTGGCTATAAAATGGAAAAACAGTGGAAAGAAGAACACTGCTTGGACGGCGATTTCAGCAACTACTGTGAAAGAGAGAGAGATGGTAGAAAAGGAAATGAGATGGCATTTTTTAAAAATATATATTTTTATTGATTTCAGAGAGGAAGGGAGAGGTGGAAACATCAATGATAAGAGAGAATCATTGAACAGCTGCCTCCTGCACACCCCATACTGGAGATCAAGGCCAAAACCTGGGCATGTGCCCTGGATGGGAATCAAACCCGGGACCCTTCAGTCCTCAGGCTGATGCTCTATCCACTGAGCCAAACCAGCTAGGGCAGAAACAAGATAGCATTTAACAAAGACAGTACATAGAAAGAACTGTCAAGTTTAGGTAATAGAGTACAAATTCAAGAATTTAAACTCCAATAACATTGGTTGTTTCTGTTTCTTGTTTTGTTTTTTCCTCTTTATCTTTCTTGTATCCCTAGCACTCAGATGAGAATCTGGCACTAAGGCCCTAACCAGTTTGGCTCAGTGGATAGAGCTTCGGCCTGCAGACTGAAGGGTCCCAGTTTGATTCTGGTCAAAGGCATGTACCTTGGTTGCAGGCACATCCCCAGTAGGAGGTGTGCAGGAGGCAGCTGATCAGTGTTTCTCTCTTATCAATGTTTCTAACTCTCTATCCCTCTCCCTTCCTCTCTGTAAAAAAAATCAGTAAACTATATTTTTTTAAAAAAAGAATCTGGCACTAAGGAATTAGGAAATAATTTTGAATTAATAAACATAGTGGATGAAGGAGATAAACTAGTCCAATACAAATGAACTTTTGATGACAATGTTTGCCACGGAGTGGGAGTTATTTTTGAAATATATTTTATGATTCTAAATTTTGATGTCATTCCTATTTTCTGCTTAGAATTTAAAACTGCCTTTGAATCTTGTGAGGTATATATAGCATTTTTAAAAAATATATATTTTTATTGATTTCCAAAAATAGAGAATGGAGAGTGGTAAATGTTTTTGTGTTATTTTTAAGGTTTTCATATAATTAACTGTTAACTGAAATATTCCATCACTGTGAATTGCAGACAAGCACAGTGGATTTTTAAAATACCTCTTGGATATGCTTGTAATTATACAGGTGGTATAAGAAACAACTGGTTTTCCATGCTTTCCTATGATGGAGGAAAGTAGATTAAAAAAAAATAAGTATTTTTTAAATATTTTATTGATTTTTTACAGAAAGGAAGGGAGAGGGATAGAGAGTTAGAAACATCGATGAGAGAGAAACATCGACCAGCTGCCTCCTGCACACCCCCCACTGGGGATGTGCCCGCAACCAAGGTACATGCCCTTTACTGGAATCGAACCTGGGACCCTTCAGTCCATAGGCCGGCGCTCTATCCACTGAGCCAAACTGATCAGGGCAAAAATTAGTATATTTTAGTGAGTAGAAAATACACTAAATAAGTTCAATATAAGGACTACTTTGATATGCCACTCTTGCTTTTGTGTGTGCACATGTATGTTTCCTTATAGAAAATGCATGTTTTATATTGCTACTCACAGTAATTAGCTTAATTAATTGAATCTACCAGTAGTCTAGATGTATTAACCTGAGCAGGCTTCCATTTTTCATAAGAAAGAAATTATTTCTAAATTTCTCTGAGGCTACAAAAAATGTTAACATATAACTGACATAGTAGGCAATTAGACAGACAGGAGCACAGTAGAAATGATAGGCTCGATACAGAAGGTCACCCAGGGCGGAGAGCTAGCTTATCCCAGCATATAGATAGTTATGCAATTTAGACCCCCTGGCCTTTCATTTTGCTTGTCATGGAGATCAAACCCTCCCTTGACCTTTCCCCTCTGGCATGTCATTAGTCATGTAATAGACCCCCTTAGAGAAGTAACAAGGGGGAGGCAGAGAATAGCCTCATATGACTCCCTTGCAGGAGCACTCCCTTAAGTATTAAGCCCTAGAGAGAGTATCTAGGCCTCAGTTGTTTCAGCTCCAGGCAAAGAAAATCAGTGCGGCCAGGGGGGGGAACACCATGGCTGACATCAAGACCAGCTTTGAGGACTAATGATCCCCTGTCCTGGTGCCAACCAATCGGTGGAGACCACAACTCTGAGGAGACATTTGAAAAGCTGATGAATATTCTATTGAGATCTTCCTTTGAGACCTCCAGATAAAAACCCTCAAGACAAGGGACTCAGCTCACTTTCACTCTATTTTGAGCACAACTCAGTTGCTTTTCTCTTTCTCTCTCTTTTCTCCCCTCCTCCTTTCTTCCCTCAAGATACATACCTTTGCTTTCTTTCTCCTGAGCTCCAAGGGCCCTTATTTTGCCTCTGTAAATTGTTTCCTGAGTCCATACAGCCCAACTGGCTCACTTCTTCCACAGCTCACTTCTTCTACCTCGGTGATTTTCTAAAATAAATTTTTGCTTGTGTTTGAGTCTTGGCTTTGAATTAGTTCTTAGCCAGAACTCAGGCACCGGCATCTAACATCTGGTGCCATTCATGATTAACACAACCTTGGATTTGCACAATTTCTTCGATATTCTTTTGGAACTTGTGGATTTAATTATTTCATCCCACTGAAGAGTTTAGGTAACAATTTTTTTCTTGTAATATAATATATTTTACATCAAACTTTCAAAAAACTAATTTTCTAGAACATATTTCATAATCTAAGTTGGATGTGTCCTTATTTCAACTGCTTCTTTTCCTGAAGAGGAAATAGAAACACAGAATTTGTTCATGGTGCTGGAAGAGAGATTTACCTTGCAAGGTGTTCTTTTGCATTTCTGTTATCCTTGAAGCACTCAGTAATTTCTTGTGCAACTTGTGTGTTACAAACAAAATGACAATAGGATCAGGATTCAGCACCTGAAAAATGAAGCTTTTTCTGCAAGGACCATATGATTTCTTGTAGGAGATACTGCTATAATCGCTGTGCTCTGGCCAGCTGGTCCTATTTTAACTCCTCACTTGGAGTAGAGCCATATATGCAGCATTTCTTTACTAAGTGCATGTATAGATGTGCCCCTAGGCACTCATCCTGAGAAAGGAGACAAAATTAAAAATGGAATATAAATTTTCCCAGGCTTCTATTTGAGCCTGAAACAGAAGCAGGAAAGACAGCAAACTCTGGATGATTAGAAATGTTTAGATTCTGAATTTCTGGGACATCGACCTAAAATTTGAAGCACGATGTGAGTGTTGCTGTAGTTCTTGTGAAAAATAATAATTATGAACTGAAAGGTTTTTATGTCGACTAAAAAACTCTGTGCCTTGGTACATACAATGCACAGGATTTAGAAATTCAGGAGAGGCATTTCTTTAACTCAACACCTCCAGTCCAAGGTCAGCCAGTCTGCCGTGTTCCTTGGCTGTAATCCTAATGTTTTGTTTCTCTGCATTCTCTTCTGCATATCTTTTCAGTCTTCCTACTGGATTTCAACTTTCAGTCTATAAATATGCTCATATCCTTTTTTCATGAATTAAAAAAGAAAAAGCTTAATTTTATTTAATGACTCCTCTAGCTATGACTTCTCTTTCTTCTCATTCTAATTAAACCTTTTGTTTAAAACATGATCTGGCATTCAGTTATTAACTCTTGTCAGTTGACTTAAATTTTCCTTCAACCCAGCTATTGGATTTATGTTTCTACAACTGTTTTGACAATGTCCCTGCTAATGTCACTAGCAATGGCCTATTTTTTTTAAACTAGTATCCATGATTTTTACCTAGTGGACTTTCCTGCTGCATTGGACACAATTAATTACTCCTATATTTCATGAGGAAGTCTGGCTATTGTTGAAAGGCCTTTTATGATTCATCTTTCATCTGTTTAATCATTTCTTCTATCCAGAGTGAATATCATTTGTCCCTCTTCCCCATAATGCTGGTGTTCTTCAGATGTCTAAATCCATTCTTCTAATCATTCTTTTCTCTCTAGCTTTATGGTTCTAAAATTTGGATGTGCTTTTGAGTCATCTAGGGAGCATATTATAATTACAGATGTTTGGAGATCCCCCATTCCACTCTATCAATCTGCTTCAGCTGGTCAGCAGATTCTACCAAGTGAAAGAGAATGTTACATACCCTTTCTGGTATATATAGACCACCACCGTTGAAGATAGAACCCACCCATACTAAATACTTTTCTTTTACCCTTCTCTTTCCTTATATGTTGTTATTTTATCTTTTGGATATTTCTAAAATATTCTATTTTACCCCTGATAATACTGTTCAAATTTAAGCCATCAATTTTTTTATAAGTTGTAGTAAAATATACATAAAATTTACCATTTTAACCACTAAGTATACAGTTCACTGGCATTAAGTCCATTTACATTGATGTGCAATCATCACCACCATCCATCTCCAGAACATTTTTCATCTTCCCAAACTTAAACTCCATACCCATAAAATAAGAAATCTATATTATTTTTCCCCCAGCCCCAGAAAACCACTATCTAATTTTTGTCTCTATGAATTTGACTACTCAAGGTAGCTCATAGAAGTGGAATCATACACTATTTGTCCTCTTATACTTAGCTTATTTCACTTAGCAGAGTATATTTAAGGTTCATCTTTGCTGTAGCATATGTCCAAATTCCCTTCTTTATAAGACTGAATAATATATAGTGTATTAGTACATTTACTTTATTTATCAATGGACACTTGGTTTGCTTTCACCTTTAGCAATGGTGAACTATGCTACTATAAAGATGGGTGTACAAATATCTGTTTGGGTTCTTTTTTGGGGGGTAGGGAGAGATAAATACCAAAAGTGGGATTGCTGAGTAATATGGTAATTGTATTTTTAATTTTTGAGGAAACACTATACCTGTTTTCATATCAGCTACACCATTTTACATTCCCACCAATGTTGATTAGTTATTTTTGGTTTAGTTTGTTTTTTATATTAGCCATCTTAATGGGTGTGAACTTGTTTATCATTGTAACTTTAGTTTGCATCTTCCTAATAATTAATGATGTGGAACATTTTTATGTGTTTGTTGGTCACATATATATTTTTTGAGGAAGTGTTTGTTCAAGTTCTTTCCCTATTTTAAGACTGCCTTTTTTTGTTGAATTGTAGAATTTCTCTAGATAGTCTGGATACTAGCCCCTATGTGATATATGTTTTGCAAGTATATTTTCCCATTCCATGCATTGCCAATTTACTTTGTTGAGAGTATACTATAATGCATAAATTTTTAAAATTTTAATGTAATTCATTTTATCTATTTGTTGTTTTTTTCCTGTGCTTTTGATGTCATATTTAAGAAATAACTGGCAAATCCAATGTCATGAAGCTTTCCCTCATGTTTTTGTTTGACTTTTATAGTTTTAGCTCTTACATTTAGGTCTTTGTTCTTTTTGTATATAGTATAAGGCAAGGATCCAACTTCATTATATTTAAAATATTTTGTTGTCATATTATCTACCTCCATTCATTCTTCTACATTTTTATCAAAGTAATTTGTATAAATTATAAATCTAATCATGATTTTAAAACCTGATATATCCACTTTGTCTATGGGGAAAAAGCTAAGGGCCTTATGATGGTAAGTAATATTTTCAATGTCATAGCCCTTGCCTCACTCGATACACACTTGGTGATACTATCCCTTTCCTTAGAATGGCATCTGTCTCCTCTAGCTCATACCTTGGCCAGGAGCTCTTCCTTATAACATATAACTCTCTAACCATCATACTCAGATAGGGTCCATTTCATGTGTACCACTTAATCTAAAGCCTTTTTCTTACAGTGCCTTTATCAGTTATATATATATATATATTAGTCACTTTTCCTGCTAGACCCTGAGCTTTCCTAGGGAGAAGACTGTGTTTTATTCATTTTGATATCCCCTATGTCTTAGCATAATGTTAGGCTTAATATTAAGTTAGCGTCTGATTAGGCAGAAACTTGAAGAACTTGAGTTTTGAGATGCACTGAGATAAAAGAGGTTAGAAAAGGAGGTAATGGAGGAAGTATTGTGAGTGGGAATCTCTTAAGCAGGGCAAAGTTTAAGAGTAAGAGACCATTTATTTGAAAGTAGTCCAGTGCCTGCAACTAAGAAATCTAGACAAAGGCAAGAGAATAGATATATATGTGTGATCAAAGAAGATTTGAGGAGGGTCACTTGAAGGTGTAGGTCAACAACATATAGGAAAGTTAAGTATTTCTTTCTGGGCTAAATGCCAAGTAGAAAATATGTTCAAAAAGAGGCATGACTACCTCCCTATTAGGAAACAAAAATTGCTGTCAGTAGCAGTTGGTCAGCAGCAGCTGTGGTAGATGTAGTACCTATAAGAGAATGAAATTATGACCATAGGGAAAAAATAAATCCTGACTCAACCTTGAAAGTACCCAGAAAAAAGAGTGGCTATTTGGCCACTCACCACCAATTTGGGTTGGGGCCTATTCCTTATTATACATAGTAGGATTAAAACAATAAGAGGAAAAGAGTACTGTGATGGAGATGCTTGATTTTTCAGGTGATTTAATCTGCTACTAATATCAAGCTATGATTATTTTGAATAAATCTCCCTGTTCTAGAAATTCTAAACCAAATATTTTTCTGATAAATCAGTTTAAATATAATGCTGCAACTCAGGATATATATATATATATATATATATATATATATATATATATATATATATATATATATATATAAATTTATTGAAATGACAGTTATTTGTTTTGCTTTGTCTATGCTGAGATTTGAAATAATTATTTACATTTCAAATGTTTTATAATATGTATACACTAGTGTTGCTTTTATTTGTATTCTTTAGTTTTGACTGAAATTTTATGTGGTTATATCTAGGAATATCATTTTCTTCAGTATTTTTAAAATTCATCTTTTTGTCAAAATCCCCTTCACCCACACCCGCACCCCTCCCACACCAAAGCCATCACCAACTATTGTCTGTGTCCATGGGTTATGTATATATGCATATAAATTCTTTGGTTAATTTCATGTCCTTCAATATCTTTCTAACTGAGATTATATATATATAACTGAATATAGCCCACAATTATTTAATATACATATAATCTGCTTCTAAAATGAACTAAATTGCTAAAAAATAAAAAAAATGTTGGGACTCTCATAGCCAGTTAGCCTGGAGGTCAAATCACCCCCGGTATTGCCGACAACAATCAAGGCTTAACTACAACAAGACTGCGCACAAAGACCACTAGGGGGTGCACCAAGAAAGCATTAAAAATGCGGAGACAAAGAAACAGGACAAAACTGTCAATGGAGGATATTGAGTTCAGAACCACACTTTTAAGGTTTCTTAAGAACTGTCTAGAAGCCGCCGATAAATGTAGTGAGATCCTCAAGAAATCTAATGAGACCCTCGATGTTATGATAAAGAACCAACTAGAAATTAAGCATACACAGACTGAAATAACGAATACTATACAGACTCCCAACAGCAGACCAGAGGAGCGCAAGAATCAAGGCAAAGATTTGAAATGCGAAGAAGCAAAAAACACCCAAAATGAAAAAAGAATCCGAAAATATGAAGATAGTGTAAGGAGCCTCTGGGACAGCTTCAAGCGTACCAACATCAGAATTATAGGGGTGCCAGAAGATGAGAGAGAGCAAGATGTTGAAAACCTATTTGAAGAAATATTGACAGAAAACTTCCCCCACCTGGTGAAAGAAATAGACTTACAGGTCCAGGAAGCGCAGAGAACCCCAAACAAAAGGAATCCAAAGAGGACCACACCAAGACACATCATAAATAAAATGCCAAGAGCAAAAGACAAAGAGAGAATCTTAAAAGCAGCAAGAGAAAGAAACTCAGTTACCTACAAGGGAATACCCATACGACTGTCAGCTGATTTCTCAACAGAAACTTTGCAGGCCAGAAGGGAGTGGCAAGAAATATTCAAAGTGATGAATACCAAGAACCTACAACCAAGATTACTTTATCCAGCAAAGCTATCATTCAGAACAGAAGGTCAGATAAAGAGCTTCACAGATAAGGAAAAGCTAAAGGAGTTCATCACCACCAAACCAGTATTATATGAAATGCTGAAAGGTATCCTTTAAGAAGAGGAAGAAGAAGAAAAAGGTAAAGATACAAATTATGAACAACAAACATGCATCTATCAACAAGTGAATCTAAGAATCAAGTGAATAAATTATCTGGTGATCATAATAGAATCAGGGACATAGAAAGGGAATGGACTGACTATTCTTGGGGGGGAAAGGGGTGTGGGAGATGCGGGAAGAGACTGGACAAAAATCGTGCACCTATGGATGAGGACAGTGGGTGGGGAGTGAGGGTGGAGGTTGGGGCGGGAACTGGGAGGAGGGGAGTTATGGGGGGAAAAAAGAGGAACAAATGTAATAATCTGAACAATAAAGATTTAATTAAAAAAAATGTCTTCAAAATTGTATTTTACAATGATCTTGGCATAAAAAAAATGTTATAGCCTTTATCATAAATTTGATTGGAAAAATTAAATCACATAAAATAATATTATTCATGTTAAGTCAAGTATCCAATCTTCCTTTACTTATCAAATTCTATAAAAACTTCAAGAAGTACCATTCTTTATTAGACCACTTCCTTTGTACTTGGCTTCTGATTTAGAATATCTCCAGAAAATTATGTTAATATATCAATTTTCTAAAAACAAAGAAGTATAGCAATGGCATTTCTAACATAACAATAAGAATCACAATAATATGAATACATCTGTATGTCCCTTAATTTTTTAGTGATTCCAACCTGCAACATTTACTTCATAAGTATTTTAGTTGTAAAATAAAAGTGTCATATTTTTTAAGGATTGTTCATGCATTTATGCTATATCCCTTTTTTCCATGAACATTATTTGGTTCATACAATGTGTCATGCAGTGTGTTAGAATTCAGAAAAAGAAATGAATGGTGATTTGAGACCCTAGGAAGCTTATCTATTAACTAGAGGCCCTATGCACAAAATTCGTGCAAGAGTAGGCCTTCGCAGCCCCAGCGGCTGCCTCTGCCCTCACAGCCACAGCTTCGTCTGGAAGGTGGTCCGGAAGGGCATCTGGATGGTTGTTCTGCTGTTTGGCCATTCTATCAATTTGCATATTATGCTTTTATTATTATAGATACTATGAGAGATATAGGCAATATTTTTTTCTTTTTTGGTTAATAAACTTAGCATCTACTGGGGTAAAGGAAAGGGGGAGAGAAGAAGGCAAGAGGAACTTTGCAGAATGGCTGTCTTCTGAGCTATATTTTGAATAGATCTTAGTAGTTTGGGACTTTTGTATGAATTTTCTGCTTTCTACAATCTACTCTCTCTCTCTCTCTCTCTCTCTCTCTCTCTCTCTCTCTCTCTGTCAATATTGAAGGTATCAATGATGTTTCTTTAGCCTCTTTATTTTCAGGTTGAAAAATAATCTTATCAGTGAGTACTATATGTATTGACTTCTTTTAATTGCTTTCTTTAAAATGATTTTAAATGGGTCTTATTTTTAGTTTTCTCTAGGAATACATTGTTAATAATGTTTAAAATTTAAGACATTAATTGAAGAAACAAGTACAGTGCAAGAACAGGCTCTGTTATGAGCTTCCTGGCTTCTATAGGTGGATGTTTCTGGAAAGTCTGGGCCGACTGTAATTAAAGTCATATCCACATATCTCTCTGCTCATCTACCTATCTTTATGATTGTCTATTCAACATAAGTTCCATTGTGATGTTTCCCATATGATATTCTCAAATTTAATAATGTAAAGTTATTTCTTTTTATTATGTTTTTATCATATTATCTATGTATCAAGGCACATCATCCAATATAATGTTATATAAAACTAACATACATGACATACCAAGATATTTTAATTTGGTTTTACTTACAGATCACAGAATGGAATAAGGGTATCATAACAATTTTAAGAATGCTGTATTATTAAGCAAATTTATTATGTAATCTTTCATATCTTACAGACAAGTGACCTAACAGACATTGAGCATTGCTCATCTCCCAGAAAGCAAACTAGGTGGCTTACAAAACTATTTCATTTTATCCTTCTAAAAACACCTAGTACCTAGTATCCCTATTTTGTAAAAGAGTAAACTGGGGCTTAGAGATGTTAAACAACCGGAGAATCAAGGTTATAATGCAGATTAATTTTGTTTGGTTGTAAACCCCACAATGATTGTACTGTACATGTCATATAATACTCAATTAGAAAATTGGCATTTCAAATTAATATGAAACCACCAAACATACTATACATAAGCAGGGAATTTTAGACCCCCAAAAAATGGAAATGATTCTGAAACTATAGTAAATATCCTGAAAGCTTTCACTTCTGTTCTGGAGAACCCTATTGTAGATTCCAGTATCTGGTACTTGATGCGCACTTAATAAATATTGAAACAGAATATCAATTCTAATGAACAGATAGTTTCATAGAATGCCAGTTAAATATTTTATGGTAAGTATATCCCACATACTTTATACTTTAAGTAATAGTGACTGTGGTAAACTGAAAATGGCTACCTCCAGCCTCACCAAAGGTATATTTTCCCAATCCCTGGAACTTGGAACCTGTGGATGAATCCTTACATGGTAAAGGATCAAGTTAAAATGTTGAGGATTGGGAGATGATCCTGGCATAAATGTAATCACAAAGGTCCTTAGGAGAGGGAGAGTAGAAAAGTCAGGGGGGAATACGGCAATTGAGGGAGGGAAGCGGCGATAGCAGTGATGTAGCCAAAGACGCTGGAAGAGGCAAAACATGGGCTCTCCCCAAGAACCACCAGCAGGAATTTGGCCTATCGAAACCTTGACTTTAGCCTGTAGACTCTGACTGTTGATGCCCAGAAATGTAAGAGAATGAATTTGTGTGGCTTTGATACAGCAGCTATAGGAAATGAATTCATATTGAAAACACTATTTCATTTCTAATAGTTTTTCTGATTTTAAATATTGGACAGTCTTATAAGTTAAATCGAAGTACAACTGTTTTGTTATCACTGCAAGTAGACAGGGTTGAAAACCAAATAGAACTGTAAAATATAACTGGAATGGTTTATATTTAATTAACACTACTGTCAAAACTAAGTATGCAGCTGCAAATACAAGTCCGAAAGTTTGAAGTAGCTTTGTGCTTCCTTCAGCAGCATATATACGAAAGTTTGGCGGTAACTTAAATGGCACTATTCATTGGAGTAGTTACTCAGTGCTTTGAAAAATTTATTGAAATTTTTATATATAGCTTGTTCATTAGAAGACCTCCAAAAAGGTTCCCGGGAACTAGAGTCTATATGTTTAAATATTTGCTGATAAATCTACTAGAATATGTAAAGTAATTGAATAAGTGACATAAAAATTAGTAGACACTCAACATGATTTCATAAGAATAGATAATATTTAATTAAATAGATTTGAAAAGGTAAATTAACATCAATACATTTGGTATCTTGTATAATTACAATTCAAAATCCTTTTATTTCAAAGCTGTTTTATGAGTAGTGAGTCAACCTGTGAGAATATTTTTTTAAATTTTGTTTTGTTTTCAACGTGGAAAACTTAGAGTAAAGAAGGAAATAGAAGTTGTTAGGAGATATGAAAGTCATTTTTCTAGGAGATATATATATATATATATATCAACACTAATAAAAGAGAAAAATGGTAATTGGCGTACGACGATACCCTTTTCATTGGCTAATCAGGGCTATATGCAAATTAACTGCCAACTAAGATTGGCAGTTAACTGCCAACAAGATGGCGGCTAATTTGCATATGTAGGCACAATGCAGGGAGGCGAAAGGGAAAGCAGGAAGAAGCCCCCTGCCACTGACAGTGATCAGAAACCCAGGGGGAAGCTACGAGCTGGGGGGCAGGGCAAAGGCGGCCCTGGGGCCGCCTTTGCCCTGCCCCCCAGCCATGATCAGAGAATCAGGTGCCTTTTCTGCCCTGGCCAGTGATAGCAGGAAGTAGGGGTGGAGCCAGCGATGGGACCTGGGCACGGTCGAAGCTGGCAGTCCCAGGAGCTAGGGGTCCCTTGCCTGGGCCTAAAGCGAAGCCCACAGTCGCGGGGTCGCTGCAGCTGCGGGTCCCCGCTGCCCGGGCCGGACGCCTCAGCCAGAGGCGTTAGGCCTGGGCAGGGGCGGAGCCTGCGATTGGAGGGTGATGGGGGTCAATGCCTGAGGGCTCCCAGTATATGAGAGGGGGCAGGCTGGGCTGAGGGACACTCCCCCACACACACACCCAGTGCATGAATTTCGTGCACCGGGCCCCTAGTATATATATATATATATATATATATATATATATATATATATATATATATATAAAACGAAACTATTACACAACATCTACAAGAAAAGGTATACAATGGAATTTGAGGGCAAATACTCAATAGTGAAAATCAAGTCAATAGGTCAAGATGAATGAATAAATAAATAAATAAATAAATAAACAGTAAATTCCACCAGGTGATTCATAGCACATCAGAAACATTATAAATTTAAATGAACTCTTTACTATAACTGAGTTATTAATTAAACTGGCTTGAGAATGATTGAAAGATGTAAAGAGAAGCATTGTCTCAGATGTATGAGGGCCATTTATAAGGAAACAAGGAATTTATTTTTTAAAGAAGAATAAAGACTGGTTAAATGTATTAAAGAGATCCACTAAAACTAAACAGACACAAACTAATGAAATCTACAAATAGCAAATTAGTATGACATATACATATATAGAATAAGTCCAAAATAAAAGGCCTAAGTGTTTATTAGGAAGAATATATATTTCAATTTATAATCTATGGCCCTATTAACTTATTATTTAACTTACTGTTATTTGTTCATATAGTTTTGCATTACATGGTAAGTGATTTTGAAATACATATACACATATGTCCTTTATATGGCAAATTCAAATGATTAATACAGAGAGCTGCATCTTGAAGATTACATGACAAAATACCACATCGATTCTCTTTAAACAAATAAACAAAAAAACTAGGCATTAGTTCAAACAGAAAGTGTTTAAAAAAAGGCAGAAAATTTGAAAAGGTGATGCCAGAGGAGCTTCTTTGCAAGTCACTCAGCCATCTTCAATTTCCTTGTAGGGTTGTATTAAAAATAAGATATCCAACATTGAGAAGGTAAAAGTTTTGTTAATAAGGTTGTGGTCCATTCGACACTTTCTCCAAACATTTGTCAGAAACTGGTTAACATTATTAATGAGTATGAAAGCAGCAATAGAAGAATAGAACACCATCCTAAGTTAAAATGCAGCATTAAATCACATTTAGCTCTAATGTATTTTTGAATTTTTAATATTTAAAGTATTTTTATAACACTTAATGATAAAATATATTTAGGGAACAACACTAAAAAACAATTTGAGAAACACGAGAGTGAAGCATTTGTTTATTCTTCTCTGAGGAAAACTAGTGATTTAAATATTTAAAATTTCTTTGTAAGAGAATTAATTGTCTATACTTTTAAAAGGTAAAAACCTAAGAACGATTAAAACACATTCACCCAACAAATATGTAGGCCTCCCCTGTAATATGTTAAGCACTTTGCTAGATGTGAGGGTTTGGAAATAGTAAACATTCAAAAATCTAACTTCTAATTCTAGGATCTCAGTACCGTGAGCATCTTAGGGTCTATTAACATATCAACACAACTTATAATAAATGTATTGATGTCTATATTTCTTGTCTTTATTGAACCACATTATGTTTTTATCAAGTTACATATAAATTTAAAAACATTTAAACACAAGTTAATACTTTGAATGTAAGTATTAATTTATTTAATAGTTATTGAATGTTTGCCAAGGGCCAAATACCACACTAAACATTTAAATTCACTATACGGTTTTAACTATTAAGTAAGAAAACAACCTAATAACAAAAAGAGCTATTATTACCCTCACTTACCATTAAACATCTTGGAGAAAGGAAATAATTTTCTCAAGTTCACAAAGAAATTAATTGACAGAGCCAATGCTGGAACACACATCTGTCTGCCCCAAATGTTCTGATTTTAAATACTTCACTATATTGATGTCAATTTTTTTGTTGTTGTTTTTAATCCTTCTGCCTACATAATTATTTACTTTAAATGGTTACATTTCTGAAACATAAAATTGCATTTTATATGTATGAAAGTTATAGATTTGATGAACTGCCGATAAGGATCATGCCAAAAAATATTTTCTCTGCAAGTTTATATAAATTTATCCTGCTATTCCCTGTGTCATCAGTGAGTGTTCTCCTTATGATCACAGGCATAAGTTGGGAGTAGTTTGCCTCATGTTATATTGAAGTTAATTATCCTATTAATGATTATTGAACAGTGAAGAGCTTACCATACTGAGATCAAATATAAGACCTTAGTTATATTAACATCATACTGTGGTCTTCAGATGTTTTTAGTATACACATTCACTATAAATGAAGAAATACAGAATTGCTTCAAAGCTAGCTTAACCTGATTCTATTTGAATAATAAAATGTATATATTTTAGTATCATCAAAAAATTACCAGACTGCTTAATAAAACAAGGGATAAAATGTGTGGGGTACACGCTACAGAATATTATCTTCCATGGGTTATCACTTTCCATCTACCACCACTCTACTCTTTGATAATATTTTTTCAATGCCAGAAAGATATATTTTGAGGATTTGCATAATTTTTATATCAAATGTCTATATGAAGGAAAGTTTGGTACCTTGTCAAAGCTCTTAAAATTTGAACTTGTTTAAATAGGTATGTTTTATTCAAGACTAAAAGGTTGGCTGAAAATGTTTTAAAATTCAGATATTTTTAGTGATTTAAATATTCATGATTTAAAATTAAATGTTCAATTTAATTGCTTTATACTTCTTTATAATCCGTTCACTGCTTAATATGTTTCTGCATTGTATAAAACAGTGATAAAGAAACAATGTGAGTACATTTTGGTTCTATATATCCCCAAAATTTACAATATTACTAGAAAGTATTTGTTCCTGTAAACAGGCAATAAATTATAAATTATAAAAGAAAACAATGAAGTTTTACCTAATCTGTTACCAATCTCTCATACTGAAGGTTTCCAAACCTCTTAATTTTTTTTGAATGTTTGATATTAACCACTCTAAAAGAAAACAATTTTATAATGTATTATCTACTCTGCTATATAATATTTGTGGTTTTATTTCTTTAAAAATTCAAGAAGTTTTCTTTATTTTTAACATCGTTGCCTACATTATGTTTTTTTCTTAGCCCATTTTTCGAGCCTCTGGAATTTACATGAAGTATTACATATTCTGTCATTACTTGTCTATTTCTTCCCACACCTGTCACTTGTCTGATTAGATGAACAGATGACTTTGTCTTCTCCATTACCTTCTAGAATACCACCGAATTCTCCTAGAATAACCTAGTGGGTTTGCATCAGTCTTAACTGTGTACTGCTCTGCACTCAGCTGCTTTCCCCAATTTTCCCTTTTACCACCTATTTCCATTTGTGTGTTCTCTATAGAGTATATTCTTTCTATAAAGATATTACTTACTCCCTGAAAATGATTTGGGTAATAACAACTTAAACCCTCCTTTTTTATTCTAAAATTGAAACTTTGAAAATAAGAGAAAGAAATAAGATTCTCTTCAAAAACAATTTTCTATCTCCAATTCACAAAAAAAGGAAAGAGAAAAAGAAGGAATTCAGGGCAGAGAAATTTCTTCTAGGATTTGATATAAGAACAAAAGAACTAATATCTCAAATATATATATGTGTGTGTGTGTGTATTCATTTATTATTGTTGACCCTTATTTATAGTTTTCTATCTACCTATAAAGCTTCTTGCAAAAGAATACAATTTAAACATCACAACATAAGCAATATATTATTTATTCTAATTAGAAGAAAAGTTATATATAATACTATATACTTTTCTTCTTAATATATATTTCCCATTTATTTATTCTAATGACTGATATTCAGTTTACAATATTTTCTGTTTTTCCTGGTGGTTTTTAAAAATTTATAAAAAAATGAGTTTAATAAAAACTATTTTTCCAAGTACAGAGTAGTTAAATGAAAGGTATTTAAGAAGTTAAGTAAACAAAATCACAGGAGCAGACCAATCAGAATTTAGAATTTATCATTATTTTCTGGCATTACTCATATTTAACTTTGATATAATTATCACAAGCAATAAATTATGAATTAAAGTTAAAAAGTTTGCCAAAACCGGTTTGGCTCAGTGGATAGAGCGTCGGCCTGCGGACTGAAAGGTCCCGGGTTCGAGTCCGGTCAAGGGCATGTACCTGGGTTGCGGGCACATCCCCAGTAGGAGGTGTGCAGGAGGCGGCTGATCGATGTTTCTCTCTCATCGATGTTTCTAACTCTCTATCTCTCTCCCTTCCTCTCTGTAAAAAATCAATAAAATATATTTTTAAAAAAAGTTAAAAAGTTTTACAAATAATATTCTCAGAGTAGACTTTATTATCAAAATACAAATATATGTTTCTAATATGCATTAGTAGAACAAAACAAAAGTAGGAAATTTTTTTTAATTTTATCATTTTTATTGGATTAAATTATCAAAACAACATAAATTTACATTTAAATATTTTATTCATTTTTATATGTAATGTGAGGCTATGAAGTGGTTTTAATGTAATTAAACTTGATAATCCTATGAATATATTTCCACATAAACATCATTCCATAATTATACTTTTATAAAGTTTATTGGACTTTATAAAATAAATAAATATTTGACCAGATTTAGAAATATATATGCTTTCAAAAGCGGCATCATATTCATGTTTATGCCAAGAACTTTCCTAAAGCATTTAACTAAAATATCAATACTAGTCGGGGTCTGCAAACAAACAAACATGATTTGTACTATGAATTGCTCACAATCCATTGAAAAAAATATTTTTATATTATTTCTGCCATGACATTGACTGTCTTCCCTCAGCTTCCATAACATACCTCACCTGATTTGTATCTGAGCTAAATGTTTTTTGGCGTAAGGTCAATTGCCAGAGGAATTGGCAATGATTATATTTCTTCTTGCCGAGAGAAGAAGAAATAGGATACAAATAAGAAGGGAAAGAAGATGGAATGCTGATAGGTTTCAGTCACATGAGAACACTCACAGTTGATATGGCCACTAATATAGTAACAGATGGCTGAAGTGTGTATTGGAAATCTATGGGTATCAGCAATGCATAATGCTGAGTACTTGTGAGCTAAATATTTTTGACATCAAGGTCAATTGCTTCTGTTGATCCCTATTTTAATGTGTTGCTATTGCATCCTGAAAATGATGGATGTTTATGCCAGGGGTTCACCTAGTCTAGAAAAGAGAACTGAGCTATCATGTGTTGGAGTAGCCAATCAGAGCGACAAGTAAAAAATGAAAGAGTTAAGCCTTTAATGGCTTACCCCAATGGAATTAATAAGATTCTAAACTGAGGAAGGGCCACGTTCCACTGATCCATTTTTCTCTGTGGAATGGATAGAGATTGAAGGTCAGGTGGCTCAGCACAGATGTGGAGTCATCCCACTTGGAGAAGCCTCAGACCAAGGTCTTCTGCAGTTTTATGGGCCCTGGGATGGAGCTGGGGGGTCGGGAGGAGGATGATCAAGGTGGAAGGGCTGTAAGTGGAAAAGTACTGGGTACTTAGTGAGAGTGGGGGAAAACGTGTCTTCAAGATTTCCTCCTTCTTCCCCCATCAGGAGCCCTCAGCAGCAGTGCCTGAAAAGAACCTGTACCCAAGGCTTCAGATAAAGAGGCCTCAGAATGAAGGCATAGGAGCTAAGAAGGCAAATGATGTGTGAGCATGTCTGGAGGGCCTGAGTCCCTGATTGCATCTCCCCTCAGAGATTGCAAGTGCATTGGCTGTGCACCAGGCCTGGTGTGGGGCAGGCATTTTCTCACCTAAGGCCTGACAGGTAAAGCTTTTGTAATTGCCTAAGGCTGGGTCTGAAAAATCACATATGTTTTTAAGCAAGAGCTGGTCTCCTCAGTTTGCATTGTGATGCCCACCTCATGAATTGTGAGAATCGTTAGCACTATAGAAGAATGTGGTTGACAGTGTGTTTTAGAAGTGTCTCCAAATAATTCTTTATAAGTATGGGGCCTGACTTAGAGAGAGAGGGGGAAAGAGAGGGGGAGAGAGGGAGAGGAAGAGAGAGAGAGAGAGAGAGAGAGAGAGAGAGAGAGAGAGAGAGAGAGAAAGTAAGTTGCATATTTTTATATTCCAGGATATATAGGCCTGTCTTTCAGTATTCTGGAAAATCTAGGAAACAGAAATTACTATACATTGCCATCTAGTTTTTGAGAAACAGAGGAGGAAAGGAGGAGGAAAGGAAACACAGAAAGGGATGGGAAAGTGGATTAGGAAGGCTGCTTAGTGATAATATTAAGGTTATGTAACAAATTATTTTAAGTTTATCCAAAAAAAGGAGAGAAAGAGCCTTGGCATGCTAGATTAGGTGGAACTTAATGCAAGGATGGGTGATAGTGCAAAGACTTCTGTACTGATAAAACTAAATCTCAAATTAGAGCCCTGAGTACAAGAAAGGTAATATTATGGAATTGCTCTTTTTCCCCACCTTTTATAACTTTATGGGGTCCAAGGGAAATTTATGGAACACAGGTTCAACAGTTTATTTCTTATGCTCAGGCTCTGGGTCACTTTATAGCAGAGTGATTGTTGGAGAACCATTCATCCAGACGTAAGAATCCTACGGAATAAGAACAATTATAAATGCTCTTTATATATGTATGCTCATAATTACTTATTTTGGTTTCAAAAGTCCTCACATGGAATGACTAAATCAGACTGGGAGCTCCTGGCTCCTGCAGAAGGAAGATGGATTCTAGGAGAAAGGAGCCAGCAAGGCTGCCAGGGCATCCTTTGAGGCAGGCCAAAGCGAATTTGAATGATAATCTCTATCTCGAGGCAACGGGGGCTTGTCAATAGTTTGCAGCAGCCAATGCAATTTAACCCCAGGTAGGGCATTGTCCACCTGCACCCCACTGTTGCCTTGGTGAATAAGTCAGGATTGGGAAGCAGCCTGTCTTCCCTGGGGAATCTCCACTGACAAATGTTACTAAGTTACAGAGGAAAAACAACCAGAAATGAAATGAGCCTGAGGGATTTTTTTTTAAAAAAAATTATGCTTCCACAGGAATCAGGGTAAAGTACGAATTAATTTTGTATTATATTTATAATAACCACAGCTATACATTTAGCCTCATATTGACTGTAATGTAAATACATTTATAAAATTATTTAAAATCGTGTTTTATGAGATAATTTACATGGCTGTAAAAGATTAGGATATGGCTTATATTTAGTTTGATAGTTGGGTGCTTCATGCTATGAAAATGAATGTTTACCCAATGTCTCAAAATCTACAATTCCAACATATTCAGTGTTTGTCAGATCAGTATTATGAATAACTTCAAGAGATGACACTGGTATTTCATCAGTTTATATCCTTACCTATCCTTAAGCATTCTTACCAAGAGCCTCAGTACTGTTCACCATCTCTCCAGAAATGAATATCAGCCTGTTCTTAGCCATTCTGTAAGTTTCTCAAAACAGTGCATTTAATATAATTTCATCTTTTCTCTCTATGTTGCTTTCTTTTCGGACCCTATATTCTGCAAAATTAAAGTACCTCAGATATAATATAAGAATATATAACAGATCACATATACTTATCAGTGTCTTAAAAAATTTAATAAATGTACAGAGAGCTTTTTAAATTTTATGATACATGATATGATATGATATATGGAAAATTGTGTGCAATTGTATCACAGAAATGTGAAGCTTATGTACTCAAACATTCCAGAAATAGCTCTAAGTCTAAATAAAACAAACATAGCAGATATACCAAAACAAATTTCAAATAGATGAATGATCTACATTTTAAATGTAAAGTTATTAAAATAACAGAAGGATACAACATAAGAAAGCATTGCTCTAGGTTTTCCAAAAGCAAATAGCATAAAGAAGGTAAACTCCATATAAATATAAAAATATTTATATATACACTAAAAATGGTAAACTAAATTTATCATCAGATCAAGAAACACTTGAGTGCAACATACATTAAAGGAAATTGTGTGTTTCCTCAATACATAAAGAATTTCTGCAATTCTCTATACCTTTTATTAATTCTGAAGATTTTTCTCCCCGTAATGATACTTATGTGGCAAGAATTGCAAGTATCTTGAACAATTTCAGGATAATTTGTTAACCAAATGATAATATTTTAGAATAATAATAATTTTTTAATAATGTAGCCTAATACTCCTTGCATGAAGTATTTCTATATATTTTGAAATACTTCATGCAGTTTGACAAATTTTCAGAAAGAAAAGTATATGAGAGTTTTCTAGAAGTGTCCTTTATTAGCTAAACTCACCAGGACAACTACCACAACAAATCTGATAGCACGCATGGTTGTTGTGATTATATGTATATAGTCTTTTACACGAATTATATTCATATATACATATAATCACAACCACCATGCGTGCTATCAGTCTTCAATCAAAAAGTGAAGAAGATGAGTCTACCACAAGTAATAGCTATCTGGCTAAGATAATTTTTCTGGCATAGATAATGAATATTGATTGTCCTAGAGCTAGTTATCAAATGTGATACTGGCTTTGAGTGTGCCAATAGAAGGAAAAAATAAAGAAATGCCTGTGAAAATAAATTATAATTTCATATAATAAGATAGATTATTTCGTTTGTTGAAGTAAACCAAATGAGATATGATTTCAATATATGTTTTAATATTAACCATATTTTACCATTTATAAAAGCAATTTATTGAAATGAAACACTTCCTAAATAAAAAGTATAGATTAAAATGTATTCTTTTAATAATAAAAGTTTTTAACCCATTTACTATTTTTCAAATTTAGTACTGGAAATTATGTATAAGTGTTTTTTAAATGAATCAGACAAGAAGATAACTTAATTGCTCATTTAAGGAAAAACACCACATTGCATAATAGAACCTTGAAAATTATGTCTTAATGTACTTTTGGTCTACTTGTCATTATTAGGAATATTTTAAATAAAATATTAATTCACTTATTTATTCATGTATAACAAAACCTTACACTTTACAGAATAGAAATTTCTTCTCTATCTTGATGTAATGTAAATATGTCATTTTCTAGCTGATGGGTGCATATAAACCCAAGTTTTGAGAATCCCCATTTACATCTTTTGGAATAGTCTTGTTCACATAATTTAGCATTTATCTTTACTTGTTTTCATTGTCTTGGTATTATTAGTTGCATTAAATTATGCAAAATTGAGTTTGATAGAACTCTCCTTAGTAAAACTAGCTTTTTCATGGCCTTTGTAGTTGTCCCAATTTAAAGCTTAGTTATATCGGTAGGATTACCCAGACCACAATTCTTTCCCTATATGATCTTTTCCATAGAAATGTTACCAACACCTCTTTTTGAATTACTTCTGTTTTTCACTGTAAGACAAACTATGGACACATAAAAATTAAAAAAAATATTTCTTGGCCTAGTTTTTAATCAAATATATTATAAATAAATCAATATAAATAAATCCAGACATAAATATTTTATAATATCTTATTTTTAAAACCTGTTAGATTTTCAAACATTACCATTATCATAAAAGCACTAACTTCTTATTGTACCAAAAGTTCTGTATTAATAAATATGTAATAAATGTCTTTTGTAAATTAATAAATTAAGAAATGTATTTTGTAAATCTCTGAATACTCTTCAACAATTAAACATCAAAATTAAGTAACTCTATTATCAAGCTCTGTAAAGCTATTGTCATGACATTATGTGTAATTAAAACTAAAAATAATTTATTCTAATTATTCTAGTATACTCCTTTATACATTTAAAATATAACTTGGCTTATCATAACTTTTTATATTACTTGGCAAATACACTAAATGTTTTGTGTTACCTGTACTTTTTATTTTTCTTTCTTTCTTTTTATTATGTCTTTAAATAAAAGGATAGAGTTGAGATACATCATTCTTTTAATTGAGTTGTTCTGTAAAAATATTCTTATTAATTTGCTCTCATTAAGTTACCTTTTTGTCATTCATTGCAAATGAGCAGTGAGATGATTAAGAGGTAGGTAGCAAGGACAAGAGAAGCAAAACAAAACAAAAAACAGGTTATAATTACACCAAGCAAATCCTTTCATGTTTTCAGAAGGACTTTGCTCTAAACATCATGTTCCTTTTCAAAGTAAATGACAGAACAATTTGGAAAAGCAACTCAAATAAATTCCTATGACCTCTAATTGGCTTGAAAGATCCCATTCAAACTGGAAGGAATTAAAGAGAAGCAAGACATAACCTCCAAACCTTCAACCTAGAAAACTGTAGCCAGGAAAAGCTTGAATTGATGATAATCTGATGTGTGGGATGTATGCCTAATATATTTGTCATAGATTCATCTACGATATTTAAGACAAAGTGCAAAAGCATCACTGTCAGTGAGGAAATGAGTAACATCATTTTGCAAAATTTAAGTTTCTGTAATGACTTTAAAGAAAGCAAAATTAGCAAACTATTACAGTAGTTAGGCCTACTTTAAACAAAAGAGATCTTCCCATGGCAAAGTATGCATCTGAGTAAATGAAAATTAGTAAGATACTAAATTTTCTATTATTTCTGTTACAAAGTTGTATTGTCATCTTCCCTCATTTTGAAAAAGCACTTCCCTTCCCTCATTTTGGGACATCTGCTTTTGATTAAACTGGGGTACCAGTATTCTGTACAAATCCCAATCATAATTAAAGGTTGCTATTTCTATCTTCTCAAAAGATGTTTTGGAAATTACATCTCATTTATAAAGAGTATATTCCTTTTAATCTAATAGTCATACTTCTCTTTGTTCCTCAAAAATAAAATAACTCATTTTCTACAGGTTAAAACCATTGTGCTGAACACTCCTTAGCTTATTACAGATTTGTTGTGGTAGTTGTTCTGGTGACTTTAGCTAATAAAGGACACTTCTAGAAAACTTTCATGCTTTTCTTTCTGAAAGTTTGTCAAATTGTAACATTATCGAAGAACTCAGCTTTCATTTATACTTAACTAGAGGCCTGGTACATGAATTTGTGCATGGGTGGGGTCCAGCCAGCCCACTCCTATCAGGGCTGATCAGGTTGGGCCGACCCGGGGGGGAGGGAACCCAGGTGGTTGGCTGGCCGGCCCCGCCCCTTAGTTGAACTCCCAAACTCCCAGTAGATGGGACAATTTGCATATTAGCCTTTTATTATATAGGATAGTGCAAGGGAGGGTACTAGTAAATTTAAAGGAAAATGAAAAAAAAATTAAAAGCTTTCTCTTTACTTTATTTAGATCTTTCAAATGTAAATATGGCTATAACTAAAATCCCTTTTTTTAAAAAAAAAAATCCCTTTCTTCTTATATCTCAAACTTGGGTGTTTTCTGTCACCCTATCCTTTACTTTTCTTTATACCTTTATTTAACAGTGTTAAGAAATATTATAACAGAATCTGATTACTTGTCACAAATCTAGAATAAATGCCTTGATATCCTCACCTTTGATTCTCACTGTCATCTGCAACTCAAAACGTATAATATGAACCACATGTTTAAACCTTTTCTTCCTACATTTCCCATTTTATAAGCCAATCCCATAATCCCTCTAGTCACTCAACAAGAAACTCATCAGCCATTCTTACAAATCAACCCTTCATTTTCTCTAGGCTTTCTTGAGTTAAGCTCATTCATTTTTGGTTGGACTATTTCAATAACCAGCTAACTATTCTCGAGATAATATATCTAGAAAACAATCTGAATTATATATTTACTCAGATTAAAATTTTCCAATGATAAATTATGTTCTCTCTCTCTCTCTCTCTCTCTCTCTCTCTCTCTCTCTCTCATTCAAGCACTACTTTTCTGTAAAATTATTCCTGACTCACCCTATAAACTAATTATTGCCCCATCAGGATTGTGCACACGGTACTATCATTGTACTAATTAAATATTTATACAATTGCATTTTGCCCACTAATCTATAAAGCGCTGTTACATATCTATCTATGTCTAACAAATATATGTACTTGTGAAATCAGGTGACAGCTATGAAGCGCCATTGATTTGTTGAAAAAATACAATATAGACTCAGATCTATTAATAACTTAAAGCAAAATGTGGTCATCAGAGGACTTCCTTGGAAATATGGAGGAGAATCAACTCCTATGACCATAAATTGGGCAGAATTGAAGATAATGCATGTACCAGCCTTAACAGTAAGAGTGGAAGACACTAGAAGAGGATCAGTTTTAGCCCAGGTAAGTTTTATACTGAAGTATGATCCTGAACGGGAAAGAGTGGCACTTTGAAATTGAGAACATCTAATCTATAGATTGCTCATAACCTCTGGTCCTTCAGAAGTGGTCCATTACACCACATTAAAAAATACAAGCTTTCTTTGCTTGAAGACTATGGAGAGGCTTCAAATAAGCCAGGTACTTTGTAAGACAATGCTTTCCCTCTTTAGGATCTATCTTCACTTCCTCTGGCCAGTAGATCCATAATTACGGTCCCATTTCAGCATTATCATACTGAGAAAGTGCTGAGCCTACAAAGGGAGGAGAATTATGCACAAAGTGACTTTAATTTATTAATAATAATAACTAATAAACATGAATTTATATTGGAAGCTTGAAAAAGCAACAACCTCAATTAAATGAAGCAGAGATGCAAGAACTTCGATCATAAATTCTGGAGGAAGTAATAAAAAAGCTGAAAGGATTCAGTATGCTAAGATGAGTTTACTCTAGAGACAAAAGATAAATAAAACACCCATGAGAGGATCGCATTCCTTGAATAGGCAAGGAAATCACTCCATTTTACAAGAGACTAGGGAATGCCGTGGTGAAAGATCAGTCATGTCTGTACTCTCTATATCTGTATGGTTTGTAGGAGATATTAGAGGACTGGGTTCCTATTAACAAAAATGGTAACACTTAACTTCCATGTGAAATATTTGCTTCATTAATTGGCCAGCAAGGCCAGAATGGCACCCAGGGAGTTGCTGCAGGGATATAGAAATAGCTTAGGGTACAATAAATAGGAATCAAATAAGTCTGTGGAATATATGTATTTGTATGTATATGTGTGTGTTTATATTCAAAAATTGATGGGCAGACAGCCAAGGTTAGTCATCCAAATGAAAAAAAAAATAATAATAATACCTTTCTTAATTTCTTGACCTGATCTTGTTTTCAGAGTCAGAAACCATGATTGAATGAGAAAAAAAAGGTTTTCATGAGGAAAGACACCGTAATATCTCAAGAGTTTATAAAGTAATGTGTCCCTCTGTCTTTTTTATAAGAGATCTATCATAATTTAGCTCAGAGCAATACACTAGGGAAGCCACAATATCCGTTTCTTTCAAGGGCTGGTGGATACAGTGTGTGAATTGACACTGATACCTGAGAATATAAGGCATCATCATACCTGTTAGGGTAAGGGGGTGGGCATGGAACTTAATTAATAAATTGTGTCATGGACCAGGTCTTGGTTTCAAAGACACACCTAGAGATGATTTCCCTAGTTCTAAAATGTAAAATTGGAATTGGCATACTTAGCCGTTGAGAGAATACTCACATTGCTTCTTTGACCGGTAGAGTAGGGGATGCTATAGTAGGAAAGAAAAAGCAAAAACCTGACATCACTCAATTTTTTCCACTTCTGACCAAGATAACAAATTAAAAACAATATTGCTTCTCAAAAGTAGCAGAAATTATTGGCACTCTCCCACACTTAAATGATGTAATTTGTGGCTCTTATATCACTATTGAATCCAAAAATCTATTGCATGGAGAAATCACACAGATAATGTCAAGGATTAGTAGCTAGCACAAAATTAACCAATTATTACCCCCAATTGCAACCACTGTGGCAATTGTAGTATTCTTATCAAAGTAGAATAACATAATTTGTGGCAGTTGATCTGGTGAATGTGTTCTCTTCCATTCCCGTTGGGAAGAAAGATTACAAGCAGTTCACATCTGCATACTATACAGCTATTCTCTTTCCCCTGTGCTATGCAATTCTTTTGCTCTCTTTCCTAAAGTAATCCAAAAGAATTCTAATGTTTGGTACATCTCGAAGAATACTACATTGGCCCACTATAGAGTGACGACACCATATTGTGAGCTTTGAGCAAGAAATAACAAGCATTCTGAGTGAGTTGGTAGCACAACTATATTCTATTACATGAAAAGTAAACATTACAAAAACTTGCCACATGAGAGAAGTTCTTAGGCTCCAATTGTCTTGGCTACACTAAGGTATTCCACTTCAAATAAAAGGCAAGTCATTGCACTTCATGTCTCCTACAACCAAGAAAAAGCACAAAATTTGGAAGGCATCTTTACTTTAGGTTTTGACATTCCATACTGTGTAATACTGCCATAACCCATTTGAATGAGTTGAGAACAATAAAAGAATTTGTAGCAGTTTTAAGCTGTGTTTATAAGGAACCCCAACATTTGAACCATATAACCCTTCAGATTCCACCGTACCTGAGGTATCTGTGGTAGAAAAATATGATATCTAGGTTAATTATGGAAAAAGACTGACAAATCTTAATAAAATAGTCACATTGTAGACAGACACTAAGTCTTTGGAGTAAGGCAACTCCATCTGTAGCAGAAAACTATGTATTTCAAAATCAGCTCTTGCTGTCTTCCAGGACCCTAGTAGAAAGAGCATCTGACTATGAGACAGCAAGTGGTCATGTATCCAAAGCTTTCTATTATGAGGTTGAAGCTGTCAGATCCACAAAGCCGTAAGTGTGGGTGGGCTCCAAGGTAATCCTTCATAGAATGGAAGTTGGCTCAAGCATATTTTGAGAACATAAGTAAGCTGCCCCACATCCCATTGGTTATCTACCAATATTTCATCAATGCTTCTCTACTAGTTGGACCCCAGCAGCAAGCTAACTTACCAGTCGGAGCATCTGTCCCTGGTGTTCAGCAGACATCATAGCGACTGGTCTATGGGTTGACTGTCTGCCCCCTGGCAGCCAGTGCGCATTATAGAGAGTGGTTGAGCAGCCTTAGCATATCATTAGTATATTATGCTTTGGTTGGTTGAACAGACGACCGGACAACTGGACACTTAGCATATTAGGCTTTTATTATGTATGATTAATGATCGTAGGAATTACTTATGATATAATTTTAATTAATGAAGAGAGGCTAAAATTAATAAAACATATGATCAATATTCTGTTTTTAAAATATGCACATTGAGCTTGGTGATAAATTAAGAGGTAAGAGTGAGAATGAAAAATTGGTTTATTGTGAAAATTCTCCAAGAGATATACAGTCTAAGACAATGGGGAAATGAAGAGCAGAACAGGGGTTATGCAAATCAGAGAGAGTCATCGTCCTGGAGATTGAGCATTATATAGATGTTGAGAGACTAAGAGTTTCTAGAAGAATAGTGGTATTCCTACAGTAAGCAATTTAGTGAACATCATCACATTTCAAAGTGTCCCCTACCTCTTTGTTGAAGGTATCCTGAACACTCAATCTCCTGTAACCTGAAAAAAAAACTTTAATAAAATTACAAATATAATGACATGCCTGGTATGACTGAATTTGGAGATATGCTCTGAGTTGCAGTGTGTGCATGTTGAGTGAGTGGAGAAGTGATTAAATCCCCTAGGTAGATACAGAAGAGTGAGGTAGCCCTGTGGGAATTAAAAAACTGAACTGTAGTGTTTGATAAAGTTGTAAGTGGAACTTCTGTTTTGAGTCAAGTGGGCTAATGGTTCAGTTATGAACTAAGACAGCTAAGAAATGTCAGTATTTTCAGATATTAGGTAGCCATTAATGTTTACCTAGAATATTAGTTTTCTAGGGCTGTCAAAACAAAATACATCAAGTGGTGTGGCTTAAACAACAGAAATTGATTTCTCATAGTTCTGGACACTGAAATTCTGCAGAATATTTCCTGTTGCCTCTCTCCTTGTCTACCTTCTTACAATGTCCTCACATGGCCTTTCCAGTATTCAAGGGCATGTCTAGTGTCTTTTCTCCTTATAAGAACACCAATCACATGACATTAGGGTCCACTCTTATGACCTCATTTAACCTAAATTATCTCCAAATACAGCCACATTCTAAAGCACAAGGGATTAGGACTTCAATATATGAATTTGTGGGGATACAATTTAGTCCATAACACCTATAAGAATATATTGGCATACAGAAATTTCATTACGAACAGAAAAATAAAGATAATGACTGCAAATTGACATAAAAATAAAATTATGCAAACCCTTAATTTGAAAGTTGAATGAGTTGTCTTCATTTGGATTAATTTATGACTCCATTAACTCCTTATACCCAAAAATCTGTTCATTGAATTTTCACTAAATGCAGTATAAGTGTGCAATGTTTCAAAATAGTCATTTAGAAATATTAAGAGTAAATCTACCATTTTTTAAATTAAGGAAGTAAGAAGAAAAAGCTGTCCACAGTAGAAAGTTATATCAAGCACCCACCAGAAATAAAGGGGTGAAATATTCTGAAAATGCCACTACCACCTAGGAAAGCACCAGGAAAAATAAATTAGGTAAGATCCAGGTCACCAGTGGCATAATCTAATCTGAAGAGGGATTCGCTGAATAGGCAGCTTTCCAAATAAGACTTATTTCAAAAAAAAAAAAAAAAAAAAAAGAACTTGGTAATAGAAGAAAGGGAAGAACATTCCTAAAATTGTAATCCAATTACTGCCTTAAAACTGACTAAGCAAGTTGCCTTTTAAACCAAAGCATCCTTTTTCTAAACATTGCAAAAAAAAATGTTTACTTTTATCTTTCTGATTATGTAAATAGGATAAGCATCCCCACTTTCCCCTGTTTTATTTCATTAAAAAACCTGCAGCTTGTAGTCCACATTTTTTTCAATGATGGTCTAACTAGCTTGATTCTAGTTTTCCTGGGCTTTTGATAATATATTCATTAAATAAATGAGACTGATATATAAAACTGTATTAACCTCATGTTTCCATAGTGCTATGTATCATGAAATTTTTAATATTAATATAAAGGGATTAAAATATCTAAAATTAAAGCAAAATTACTACATATCCAGTGAACACATACACTGTGACAGCTCATTAGTTTGACAATATGTTAGACAGGAGAACATCTGGCATGCGTCAAAGCTGTGAGCATACTCAAGTTAATGCTTTCTTTTTGAATACTATATCATGGAGAGTTATCTATTTATTAAATTTAGCATATCAGTGCAACTAAACCAATTCATTGGACACCTTGACTGTCAATTATATTACCAAGGTCATGGAGCTATAGAATAGGACCTGGGGAATGGTGGGCAGTGATGGGGATGGATTGGTCATTCAGATGTAACCAGAGTTTCATCAGTTGTTTCAGTGATTTTTGTGTGTTTCCCCCCACCAAAGGCCTATAAAGTTTCCTTTGCCCTATTACTTTACTAGAAATACTCTTTAAAATGAATGTAATACAAAATTTTAATTCTATAACAATTGACACATTTATAAAAGCAACAACTGAATCATTCCCAATAAGTTACCTGACTTGAATCTTTTGAATCTATACACCTAAAATACAGACTAGACTTAAAATTGGAGTAAGATTCGCTCATTTCTTTAGAGTCTATGAAGAGGTGGCCTTTGGCACAATAACGATGCAGTTTATCTTCGGGGTATCTCTGTTGGCTGGCTCGTATACTAATTGACAAATTTTTATAGCCTCCCCCCACCCACCAAGGAACAAAGTAATCTTCTGTTCATCATTTTTAGCCTCCACCTGAGGTTGAAAATCTCAGAGATTCAATTTGATATCATATTTGGTGTGCGTGATGGCAGTACAATATCCCGGAGCAGTAAATGTATCTGTAATGCTTGGGAAGTTTATTTGGCTTCTTGTACAGAGGTCTAGAGGGTACCAGACTTTTTTACTTGGGTTTTGGATCCATGAAGGTGGCACTATATTGACTGTTTTAAAGTTAGCTACTCTTTTTCTTGTTGTTGATAGAATCTTGTCTCAAAAAGAAAAATGTGGTTGGATAGCCTCTAGGAATTCATTTGGCCTTCTAGAAATCTTTCTGAGGTATCTTTTCTCCTTTGTTATGTGAGCCCAACTTGGCTGAGGCTTGTGTTTTAAATCAGTGCCAAATATAGCAGTGGCTTGAAGATTATGGATAGTGCTGTGGACATTATTAATTGCTAGATTTTTAATGGTGGTCCTAATTACATACAACATTTCCATATTCTTGGAATAGGTCCAAAATTTGCTTAAAAGCCTGTACCTGAAATGTCTTGTCTTTAGAAATCAAAGTACTTTAGAAATCACTAATGTACCTGTGATGCTATTGATGAAGAATCCATATGAGTCAACCTAGAGATTGAGGCACATTTAAAGGAAATAATACAACCAATGAGTTAACTAATAAATAAATACTTTAATAAAGAATGAAATTTATATTTTTAACTTCAGTCTCTTATAGGATATGAAAAGAACTTAACGCATAATACCTGAAAACATTTTATATCTGGTTTCTTATACCTCATGTTCTCTTAAGCCTGTCTTTTATTTTTTATTAAATGTATTGGGGTGACATTGGCTAAGATTATATAGGTTTCATTTCCTTGATACATGATTTGCATATTGCCTGTATGCCCACTCTGCAACTCCCCTCAACCATAAATATTCTGCTCTGGTATCCCAGCCCACTGACTATGACTCCCTCTTCCCCTTACTCCCTCTCTCCACTGCAGCTCAATCTGTTATTCCTTTTCCCATGTCTGAGTAGTATTTTGATTCATTCCCTGATTTGCATGAGGAATAAGTGTATATGGGAGACTATCCTGTCTGGAGTTGGTAGAATTTAGGGATAGGTCAAGACTTGCATCAATAATTGTTACCCAATATTTAGCAAGTTGAAGGAGAAGGGTATTTTCTCCTCCCAACCCAGCTTTATTGATATATAATTGGCATATAATATTGTATAAGTTTCAGTTTTACAATATGTTTTGATATATGTATATATTGCAAGATGATTGATGATAGTATTTTCTTAATCTATTTTTTCTTAGTGGACACATTGAATACAAGAATTTTTAAATCATAAAAAGCTATATTATAAGAGAATATATATTTAGGTACTTTAACCTTGAAATGGTAGAAATAATCATTACTTAAAAAGAAGCTTATTTATGCAAAGATTTGAGGTATTTAGAGAATAAGAAATACATATGTGAAAGGAAAATAAGAGATACACTAAAGGGAAATTAACAGCAATGAAAGATGGTCTAGTGTTTTAAATATGAAACTAGCAGGAGGCAGATATTTAGTTGTAAATTATGAGCTTGATATTACCAGTGTGTTTAGCGAAGATTCTGGAGAGTAAACTGAAATAAGTCAGTCACATGGTCACAAAAGCCTCTGAAAGTTAAAAAAAAATCAATAATGAAAATCTATTGGAAACCTCCACAATAAGTTTGCACCAATGCAGAAAATGTACGCCAAGAAAGAACACCTTTCAGGTTCTATTCAGTGTGTGACAAGGTGACAAAGTCTGCAGGCGAAGATGAGGGGAAGTAGGATGGCACAGTAAGGAAAGCATGCCTGGGAAATGCATTGTCACCAACGGAGAGGGTTCTCGCCTCTCTCAGGGCTGCAGCAGTCTGGCATGTATAGCGCCGGGTTTCTTTGTTCTCCTGGTCCATGGGCTGGCACTGGCCTGTGCAGGCGCAGGGGGACTCTATGTAGTCTACCTGTTTCTTTGTGTGTTTCATGTCTTAGTAGCTTAAGTCTCCACCTAGGAGTGTGATTTTTACTATTATAATGAAGGCCAGGTCACAACGCTATTATAATGAGCCTTGTTCTGAGGCTCAGCCAAGCATGTGTTAGGGTCATGCAGGTCTCTTCCAAGATAAGGCAGCTCCCTGGGCTGCTTGTGCCCTTCTGTCTGGCGCTGAGGTTAAATCCAGCTTTGAAACATGCACTGTATTTACAATAAATAGAGTAATCATATAATTAATTGTCCAAACTGGTATACTGGTGAGAGTAAAAGAGCGCCACTAATAGTAATATAAAAACAATAAGTATAAAACAAAACCGAAATTGGACATGCAGTCCCTGTAACAACAGAGGCTGCATCTTGGATTAAGTTTTCCTTCTTGGTAGGTATCATTGTTCACAATTTGGGTAACTAACACATAACTAACTGACAAATAACTAACAGACATTCTAGCTCTTACTACCTCCTCTGGGCTGAAAGGAGAAGGATGTTAGGAAGATGAACTTATGAAACAATAAGCATAGAGAAAGGAATTGAGGCTGCATGTCCATTTTTATACTAAGGATAGGTTGATGTGACAGACCTAATGGAAAAAGAACATACCATATAAAAGTAAAGGGGAAATATTGTTCATGGTAGTTTTATAAAAAAACAGACAAGCCCTATTCAGTTTGGCTCAGTGGATAGAACTTCAGCCTGCGGACTCAAGCATCCCAGGTTCGATTCCACTCAAGGGCATGTACCTTGGTTGCGGGCACATCCCCAGTGGGGGGTATGCAGGAGGCAGCTGATTGATGTTTCTCTCTCGTCGATGTATCTAACTCTCTATCCCTCTCCCTTTCTCTCTGTAAAAACTCAATAAAATATATTAAACAAACAAAAAACCAAACAAACAAACATGTCTTGTCTCTCCCCATTGCTAGTGGGAGTGGGGATCTTAGGGGACTGCAAGAAGAAGCATTTGCAGAGCCCCCCCCCCCCCCGGGGAGGATGAGATATGGTAGAAAGCTTTATTCCCAGGGAATTACACCCCTGGGTTTCCAAAGTCCCATTTCCCTTATTCCAGTCATAGAAGAGTAGCTGGGGTTTCAGGAAAGCTAGAAGCAAAGCCAGTGTCCAGAGTTTCCTTTCCATGTTGGAGCCGGGTCCAGTACCGCATCAGGCTGCTTGCAGTCCATTAGTCTATTGTATGTGGGGGTCTGCAGGCTGTGGGCCACACGGGAGAATGCCAGGAAGCCAAGCATAAACCATTAGCCAAGCACACCAAGAGGAACCAAGAGAGTGAACTACTTTGTTCAGGGGATTAAACAGTATATGCCAAATTTGCATACACTTACAGTGGCCATGCCCATTCTGGCCACTGACCTCTGTTCCCAGGCATGACTGACACAAAGTACCTTCCCTAGTCATCCCAACTTGACTGCGCATGTGTCTATCTTCCCTTTGTCCAGTCCAGTTCCCCCACTGTTTTTCATGCAACATGCCTATAATGTCTGGCCTTCCCTTTGCTCCTTTCCTATTATTAATAATTAGCTAATTGCAATGGTATCTGTAGGATATAAACCTTGAAGATTCAAAAGCTATTAGACATAGCCAGATGCATTCAGAACACTGCTGGGAGACTAAGTGACTGAAACTGTTAGTAATGTGCATCCATGAAAACTTCCAGGTGATTTTCTTACTATGGAAATTGTCTGTAACACTCTGAGCAGAATAGGATTTATTGAGAACCAATCAGCCATGATGTCTGAATACAGAGATTCTGACATTTTAGATGTAACTTCGGTGTCATTATAGCCTCTAAGAGAAAAAAATTAAAATGCTACCACAGTGAACACAAACATCAATTCAAAGATATATTCCAATTTCAAAAGGCCAATTACGGGGAGAAAGTGACTTACTTAAAGGAAATAAATAAGTTTAGAAAATAAAAACAAAACCATATAAAAGATTAGATTATTTCCACATATCTTAAAGGAAAATAGACTCATTAAAATAGATCAGCTATGCTATTTCTCATACTTAAAGTGATCATCTATACTCCAGGTAGTCAATTACCATATTCCTAGCAATTTTATTATTACTACTAGGGTTTTCACTAGTTTCTATCTTTTGGAATTTATGGCGATAGGGGGTAAGAATGCCCAATGTGTAGAAACCACTTTGTATATAAGGCAGGCAAGACTGTCATCAATTGAGTTCATTGAAATAAGTGTTGTTAAAAATTTTGCAAACAGTTTAGGATGTTCGGAATTCAAAGAGTTTCTAGTGATACCAATAACATAATCATTGTCTACAATACCAGAAAAGGTATAGGGTGAGTACTGAAATATATAGTTAGGTAGTAAGTCAGCTATCCAATAAACAGAACATCTCTAAGCCCCAGTCAAATTAAAAACAGTATGGGTATTAGTATAGATTTATTATCCACAATTATTCACTTCTAATCACCTGTAAAAAAAATTATATCTTCTTTTATTGACATGTGACTTATTGTGTCCCTATTCTCTGTAGAAGGAATACACTCTCACAATGAATTGACAGTAACTTTTTCCATGTTGCCTGGATTTCACCAATTGGATATGAGTATACCTCAAGGATGCCACTCACAAATAAAAATGCCTAGTTACCTTTTTCCAGTGTCATGAGAATGACAGGTTCCAAACAGAAGCTGCTCCTTCAACACAGACCTAGAAATAAAGCAGAGCCGCAGAAGCTAAGCCACAGATGTTGGCATTATACCATGAGTGAGAAAAAATTACTATATGCTGTTGTAAAGCTTAATGTTAAAATGAAACATAAGCCAGTGAAGATTTGGGATTTATTTTTTTTCCCACCAGAACAAAGCTAACTAATACAAGTAACCTTTAAATAATTGGTAGATATGGATAGGTTAATTGCAGTTCAAAGGAAATAAGGTAAATGTATCTTCCTTTTAAATGCTACATTGATGTGGTATTACAAAATAAAAATATAATAATGCATAGAGGCTTATGCATGAGAATAGTGAGCCTAAAACGTTACCAAGTCTATTAGCCTTTAGTGGCATAACCTAGAAATACCCACAAATGTGGAATCCTAGCCAATATTCTCTACTGTCTTGAATTAAAAATTGGTTCTACTCCATATTGTTGAGGGAATAATGTCAGTGCAAAGTTGTGTCACATTGCAAGTAGGCACAGGGCATGAAGAGTTTCATAAGAAACCTTACTGAGTTGCATGGACACTTTCAAAAATTGAGGTGTCATTTGCTAATTGAGAGTTTTGTGGGGTTTTTAATATTTTTATTGATTTCAAAGAGGAAGAAGAAGAAGAAGAAGAAGAAGAAGAAGAAGAGAGAGAGAGAGAGAGAGAGAGAGAGAGAGAGAGAGAGAGAAACATCAGTGATGATAGAGGATCATTGATTCGCTGCCTCCTACACACCTCCCACTGGGGATCAAGCCTGCAACTGGGGCATGCGCCCTTGGCCAGAATCGAACCTGGGACCCTTCGGTCCGCAGACCAACACTCTATCCACTGAGCCAAACCAGCTAGGGCTAATTGAGAGTTTTGATGATCTTTGTTAATATACATTAGCCAGAAATCACAGGAAATTTAGAAAATAACCATCAATATGCTGAAAGCATTTAAGCAAAAAATTGCTATTCTAACTTATAGTAGCCCATCTTCCTCAATAGGAAAACAAGCTGGACTTATAATGTGCAATGTACTAAATTCAGCTCATTTTCAGCAATAATTGGCCATGAAGAGAAAGGCTTCAGCTAATATGGAAATTAGTGAAAGAAACTTTTGCTTGGCCTCATTAACATCTGTTGTAACTTTTAAACTTCATGCAATAATTACTACCAATATTATGATTATTGTAATTAAGTGCATGAGAAAGAGGACAGATACCTGTGGTGTATGTCCACTGAGGGTTTTGCTATATGAAAATAAAGTGTAGGTGGTAAAAGACTTGTTGTTTGTTTCAAGGGAGTATCTTAAACCTAGAACTTGGTTGATGGTGGTGGCAGTAGTGCCAGCAAATTACAGAATTAATTTTATTACTATCTTCATTAATGGCTTAATATGAGTAAACTTTTAGAAGGACCAGTCTGTGATAACTATTGTCTATTGGAGATATCTATATAAACTTATTAGAGCCCTGACTGGTTTGGCTCAGTGGATAGAGCGTTGGCCTGCAGACTAAAGGGTCCCAGGTTCAATTCCAGTCACGGGCACGTACCTTGGTTGCGGCTACATCCCTAGAAGGGGCTGTGCAGGAGGCAGCTGATCGATGTTTCTCTCTCATCGATGTTTCTAACTCTCTATCCCTCTCCCTTCCTCTCTGTAAAAAAATCAATAAAATATATTTTAAAAATTATTAGAGAAAGTTATGGTCTGGCCAGGAGGCTGTGATCACATGAGAATATTTGTACCCCATCATACACACAATTTATATTTCATCCACAATAGGAAAACCTAGCCAGTTTTGGTAGAGGATAGATGATAGATAAATAGATAGATAGATAGATGATAGATAGATAGATAAATAGATGATAGATAGATAGATAGATGATAGATAGATAGATAGATAGATAGATAGATAGATAGATAGATGATAGATGATGATGATAGATAGATAGATAGATAGATAGATAGATAGATAGATGATAGATGGCAAAATATGCTGGTGGGAGTTCAAAATTTAATAAGAACATAAGGACTCACACATTGGTGTCATTAAAATTCAGAAGAAGGAAGCCATGGATCTCTGGAATTTAGCAGGCTTGGAATTGTGTCAGGTGCCGGAGTTAGATGTCCTGTAATATGTCCATAGTAAGGGACAACTGCCTCTGATGACTATAAAAGTTTCAATGATTCTAGGAGCAAAATGCTATTCTCCTTTGGTGAGTTAATAATAAGTATCTAGATGGGTTGAGCATGAGAGTACAGATACAGAATATAATTTCAATATCACAACAAATACAGGTGTAAAAGGTAAGGGGCATGCTAAGACAAGGGTGTGGGCAAGGGAACATTCACAGAGCAACTTCAATTGCATGAGCCAATGTTCCCAGGTTTCTTAGGACAATCCTCCCTCACTAAGGGAATTAACTCTGGCCTTGCTTCAAAAAAATAGTAGAGCCCAGAAATGTGCCTCCGTCTGGGCTAGTAACAACTGATAATTAACCTCCAGTTCATCACAAGGGAAAAGTCGTGTGGTCTAGGGATACATTTTTTGATCCAAAATATTTTCATATTCAGAGATAAATGCAGGAAATAAATTCTTCAAATATTTGTATTAAAATTTGTGAGGCTGGATCAGGGGTGCAGACAATCTAAAATGGGATACTACCTTTCTGCAACTGATTTTCAGCAAAAGTAGGAAGAACTGTGGCAAGAAATTCTGGGGCTCTAGTAACACATTTATACTATCTTTCTACCAAGAAATTGGAGCAGCATTTTATTTTTATATTAGCAGTAGTTTCTCCAGAATGAATGAATGCTATTCGCCAAAAGAGAATAGCATTTTGCTCCTAGATTCATAGAAACTTTTATAGTCATCAGGGGCAGTTGTCCTTTACTACAGAAATATTACAAGACACCTAACTCAGCCACCTGACACAATTCCTTTCCTCACCAAATAGTACTCCATTAAGGTCACTGCAGAGATTCTAGCTTCTGGACATTCTTATATACTATACATACTATTATATTATACATTACACATACACATATATGTATATAAAATATATTACACATGTTTATAAAGCATATATGTATTATGCATTGCAGTAAATTAAAACAGTTGGAAAATTAGAAAATTAAAAATGATCTTAAATGAAAAGAAACATATATTTAGTTATGCCATTTTGATTTTTATGCCAATATGAGACCTAGGCCATGCTGTTCACCTTCCGAGTCATTTGGAACACCCCCTTCCCACCTGCCCACTGCCAACCCTCACCTTTGTTCTTTATATATTAACAAGTCGCAGAGAGTCTTACCAAGGAATGTTTCCCAAAGTTAGTTGACTCACTTTCTAATACACATGAGAATATGCTTGCAATGTCCGAGTGGGCATAACATGATATAAAAGGCGATTTAACTTTCCTAGGTGAAGGCATATACATTAGAATACAAGTTTTAAGGAATTTACATGTCGTCTCAAACCCAGATGGCAAAGAGAGTTTTCCCTGAGTTATATCTAGGCTCAGTTAAAGCCATAAAGGAAGTGCACGTTTGTAGTTCTAAAATCTCCTTCTGTGATTGTAGCATTCCTTGAGCAGCTGTTGAATCCACTGAGTTGATGGTTATCTGTCTATCTATCTATCTATCTATCTATCTATCTATCTATCTATCTACTATCTAGGTAATATTGGCTGAATCAGAGGCTTAACCCATATTCAGAAGCTATAGAGAAATATTTTATAAACAGCCATACAAAACTTGGATACACCCTTTTGGGACAATAATATAAATTTAATAAAAGCAATGATTTTGTAGGCTATAGAGATGATGCTAACTTCCTTTCTTCCTTCCTTTCTTTCTCCTTTCCTATCTATCTCCAACCTATGTTTTCTATCCTCTTCTTTTCTTTTCTGATCATTGAATTTTATTTTGTTCTATTTGTTATAAGATTGTAAACAATGAGAGTTAATTCTGGGGTTACTGCTTTAGCGAGGGGACTCCAAGTCTTCTTTTTGCCTGTTCATAACATTTTGGTATCCTTATCTCTGTCATTTTATTACCTACACGCATAGATAGGATGGTGCTAGTGACCTGAGACTGAACCTCTGAGACTCAAAAAGGCTGAAATCTCCCTTGTTCTTTTGATATGTATGTGTCCCTAAACTATTTAAGGAGAGATTTGTACCTTTGTTTTCCAAATAAAGCAAATTAAAATCTAATGGGATTTCACCATGGGAGAGCAGAGAAACATTCACTAAAGGACTTTAATTTTGACACCAGGAAAGTCCATTAAAATATAAAAGGAATCAGCCCTTCGGTATGTTACTAGAAATTCCTTGAATATACTACCCTATTGTTTGCTGCAGGAACCTTTTCTATTGAAGGTCCCTAATGTGATACAGTAATGCAGGTCCTGTGTCCTAAGAGTACTCAGTCAATTGAACTTCCTTGAATTCAGGGAAAAGGTTAAAATCAATGAGAGATATTCTAATTTATAAAAATATTTTAGTCATTGCATTTAATAAGAATTAAAAGTGGCATAGTTTAATTAGTTTTTTGCCTTTAATGTTTTAAATTTTGTGGGTTCCCCCATTATTATGAAGTTATACTTTTATACTTAGCATAGGGTATTGAATCCAGAGTGGTATTTTATAAAACTAGGAGGAAAAATGATTTTAATAAAACTTGCTAGAATTGGGAATTTATAGCCCTTTGAAAATTGAGGAATTTAATGGTGAGTAAAACAGACACTGCTGTCGAAAGTGTAATCTAATAGAAGAGCAAGTTATTAAAAATAATATGTGTTATCAGGGACAAATACAGTGTGCTATAAATTAAATAGTTAACAGGGATTAGATAAATATCTTCTGCATTTTCCTGAAAGTAAAAACTTTGATCTTTCCATTAATATCTAAAGGATGAGTGGTTAGCTGACAGACAGAATGGTCTGGGCAGATGTAACAGTGTGTGTGATGGCCTAAGGCAGGGAGCAGCATTGCTCATTGGAGGAAATGAAGGAAAGTTAGAGTGAAAAGGAATAATAAAAGAACGTTAAAAGGTAAAGCTGGAGAAGTTGAGACCAGATAATGGTGGGCCTTGTGCATGTTAGAAGTAGGGAAGCCAGTAAAAGATTATAAACAAGAAAGACATTCAGATTTGCATTTTTAAATGATTGATTTTTCTATACTGCAGAAAAAGGATTGGCAGGACAAAAGGAAGTGGGACCACTTAGGAGGTTGTTGCACTAATTCAGGGAACAGATGATGAAAGCTTGGATTAAGATCCTGGCAGAGAAGATGCTGAGAGATGCAAAGTCTGAGAGCTATTTAGGAGACAAAAATCAATAGAGCATCAGACTTACTGATATAAGGGACAGGAGAGAATGACTTAAGGTTCCCCGGTTTTCCAACTTGTGCAATTAGATGGATACTGTTATGGTGCATTCAGATGGGAGCCTGTAAAGCAGCGGTTCTCAACCTGTGGGTCGCGACCCCTTTGGGGGTCTAATGACCCTTTCACAGGGGTCGCCTAAGGCCATCGGAAAACACATATATAATTGCATAATATTTTTGTGATTAATCACTATGCTTTAATTATGTTCCATTTGTAACAATGAAAATACATCCTGCATATCAGATATTTACATTACGATTCATAACAGTAGCAAAATTACAGTTATGAGGTAGCAATGAAAATAATTTTATGGTTGGGGGTCACCACAACATGAGGAACTGTATTAAAGGGTCACAGCATTAGGAAGGTTGAGAACCACTGCTGTAGAGGAAGACACTATAAATTCACTGTTGAACATGGATATATACAAATAGGCAGTTGGGGTATATGGGGCTAGAATTCAAAAGAGATGTAGATACATATTACATATTTAGTGTCAAGGTTTATCTAACAACTGGAGACACATCTGCTCGGGGAAAAAAAATCCAGAAAAGTGTGATATCAAATAAACCACAACAATATGCCGTTATTTTATTACTATTATCAATATTATTTTATTTAAAGATAATGACTTAATTTTAATACATAAGTAGTATAAAATTCATCTGAAATATTAGACAGTATGAAAATTGGAAGATATTCACTGGACTTTGTGATTGGTGATTCTGAAAGAAAGAGCTCTCTGAGTAGAAGTCAGTAGACAGGATGGAGTGAAGAATGAAAGAGTAACAACGAAACTCCTTAAAGAAGTTGGGCTTTGAAGACAAAAACACAGAGTGGTAGCCGGGTAGAAAATTGACTTTGCATGACAATTTTATTTTTATCATTTAAGGTTAGATTCTAGTCAGTTTCAACGCCAATGGAAAAGACAAAGCAAACAAGTAGAATGAAACATGTGAAAAAGAGGATGGTGATTAATCCTGTAATTAATCAGGCCAAGAGAAGGCAGGAACAGGAGCAGCTGGAATGCAGAACTTCTTTGTTCCTGAAATAACAACAGAGGCAGGTGCATATCATGAAACAGGGTGGGCAAAAGTAGGTTTACAGTTCCTATAGCAAACAATAGAACAAATAATAATACAAGAATAAACTCTCTTTTTGGTGTACTCACAGCTGTAAACCTACTTTTGACCCACCTTGTGTCTCTACATATATATGTTTATTTACAACACCCAAAGTCTTTTCTAAATGTTTAAATATTAACTCAGTTATTTCAGAGCCATATGAACACTAGAAACTACTAATATTTTTATTATATAAATGAAAGACTAAGTAAATTGCCAAAATCCAGTTTGGTACCTGGTAGATCCAGGAATCAAACCTAGAAAGCCTGATCCCATGATCTAAGTATTTAATCACTACCTTATAATATCTCCCCATGTAGTCTTAACATGTTCTGGTGTATTTTTGAGAACACTGTCTCATGAATTTTGCTCTTTTTCAATAAAGACTAACTTAATCTTCATAATGAAACATATACGATTATTTTAACATTTTAGATAAAGAAGCAAACGTTTAAGAGAGATGGGAAATGACCTAAATTTTATATATAGTAAATAGTAAAAACCAAATTTGAACCCAAATCTGTCTCAGTTTAAAGGAATTGACCTTTTCCCTTGCCAAGATGAATGATTTCCAAATTCTCATTTGAAAGCTGCTGTCCTGCTGATCACAGTTACTTCAAGACTGATCCCTTAACACCTCTTTAGAAGAAAGCTTTCCTTTTTTCCTTTTTTCTTTTCCTTTTACCTCTAGATCCTACTACAGTAATTCAAATTTGTTGCCATCTTCAGTGCTCTGGTAGTACCACATAGGGACTTCAATCACAGCTCACCTGTTTGTACTATAATCATCTGTTTAATTATGGAACAGGATAACTGTTAACACATTCTTTTTTAAATGAGACAGGCTGCCAGCTGATAAAGAGTATCCTTGCTGAAAGCAACCTGGAGCAAATCTTGTAGATTAGCAAACATTACTTATTTTGCTGTCTCAACTTTATGAGGGTATTGGATAAATAGTGTATGGAGCCTGTGGCTTTAAAAAAACAACAACAAACAAACAAACAAACAAAAACCACAAGGAGCACTGCCTTGAGTTGCATCCCTGAGATCCAATGACAGAGCAACATTTTGTGTGGAGAAAGGGAGCCATATCTAATGTTCTTTGGTGGGTAGGGTGCTCTGAGTGGGTGGGAAGCACTTGCTAATTCTTGTGTGGATCTTAGCCTGCCTCTATAGCTGGAACACTTTTGAGGCTCAGTAATTTGTCAGGTAATATCTGAACTTGAGCAAAGTACCGAAAAATATCTAAATTAGCCCGTTCCTGTAGACACAGTTGTATTTCTGGGCAGTTCTGGTCCAGCTGTGTACCACAGCAGGAAAGGACAGGTTCCATCTTCAATTTGATGGTAAGAAACCATGACAGACCTCTGGTTCTCTCAGGCTGGCATTGAAAACCATACCCACACCTCATCTACCAACTGATTCAATGTTTGGACTCGCTGGAACAGGATATCTTAAGAGCTAAAAATAAGGATTATTGCCAATTTGTTTCTACATTATCAAGCAGGGCAAAGAGATGTCCTTTGCTAACGCCTACTCCAGTATGACAAGACCCTGCTGGTTTATTTTTGTCACCCCTGTATTACAAATGTCCACTCAACGTGGAACTGAATAATTCAAACAGAAAGAAGCATAGCATATGTATTTTTCCCTCTGATGATAGGTTCACAAGGCTATAGCTCTAAATAATTGTAATAGCTAATAATTTATGGTTCTTATAGCACTGAGCTAAGAATGTTATAGATATTATTTCATATGACACTTGAACACCTCTAAGCTAGGTGTTCAAAAGAGGGACTTAGGCCCCAAACTGCATGGCCAACATCATATAATTAATAAGGGACAAAATCAGTATTGAATCAGGATTAAAATACAAGTGGTTCAATTGCAGAGACTGTACTCTTAATTCTAGACATTATGTTTTATCTATCAAAAGCAATAGGTGGAAGTACATAATAATGCTTTAAGCATAGAAGACTTGTATTTCCTCATAGGTAAACTATATTTTATGCACAGAATAAAGATGACTTAGGTAATTAACACCAAAATTTCAACATTGATTCAGAACTGTGATTTTAAAAAATATATTTAATATATAACCAATTTTTAATTTTGCATCCATAATTTTGAAAGAGACACTATGGTTATAAACTGTGTAATTCGAAATTTCATCTAAACAGTGACTAAACATTATTGATTTTTTCTTGAAGGAGCACATCATTATTTAACTTTTTCCATAGCCTGTCATTTCCTAAGCCATGAATAAAAATGAAGAATTGCACAAATAAAACTGTACAATAGCATAGAATTTTACCTTGAGTTGAACCAGAAAAATAAAATATTCTTCGTATAGGGTCTAAAGATATTTTCTACCCACCCCCACACCACCCTTGCACTTCTTGTCTCTCCCTCTCTTCCTCTCATGTATCTGATCCATAGTTCCTACAGTTGATGTACCTTACAGAAGTCAACCAATTGCTATTGTAATATCTTTTCACATTTTCAGGTAGAAATGCATCACCCTGTGTTTTGGAGTACACATCACCATGAAAATTACGGATAACTAAAAATTATAATTGAATGATAAGGATGAAAAATTAGTTGGAGATAAAGTTGTTCTTTCAAAAGTACATGGCTTTTCCTCCACAGTTTTTTCCTTTGTCCCTGTCCAAGCCTTCAGGCCTTCCTGAATCTCCTTCATCCAGCACTGAATCCCGAGTATGCATGCAAACACTGTCCTTGGCACTTATTCTCTTGAGGGGCTCAGGTTTAGTTGAGGAGAAAGTTATGTCAGCAGAAAAATTGCAAAGGAGGTAAAAAGGTTCTACATAAAGGAAATATTGCACAGTGGATTTTTATTGTATCTCCTAGCATTTAGAATAAGGAGGTGGATGCTAAGTCAGCATGTTTTGACAACTGGGCACAAAATGAAAGGGTGTGATTTTCATTAAAAACTACCCATTAAAATTGTTGTATTTTTGAATCTAGAATCAAAGTGCTAAATTTTATCACCTTCTGAATTGGAATCAGATTATTGGTTAGGCAAATCAAAGGACAAAGTTAAAATGTTCTTTCTCATGAAAATACATGTCATACTTTCTCATTTCGATGATTATTCTTTAATGGAGAAAGTTGGATGATGTTAAATAAATTCCATGGATATATAGCACTTTACCTCTATGGTAAAAATCCTTCCTAAAATATTTGCAAGTGAGGCAATTAGATAATTTGCTATTTTCACTGAAGTTTAGTTATTTCAAAGCATGTGACTTCAAAATGTTTGTAACAAATGATTAAAGAGTAATTCTCACTAGGGTCAATCTAATGAACAGTTCTGTATACTTCCCATTAAACTAGACCAATACTAGAGTGTTCTAATTTTCAAATTCCTGTTGACATGGTGCCATATGTATTTGTACCACAAACTGGGTGGTTTGCGCAACAGAAATTCATTGTCTCACAGTTCTCCAAGCCTGAAATCAAGGTGTTGACAAGGTCTATGAGGGAAGGATCTATTCTTGGCCCCTCTCCTTGGCTTTTAGATGGCTGTCTTCATGTTCACATGGTGCTCTTTTGTATGTGCCTGTGTACAAATTTCCCCTTTTTATAAGCCAGTCATATTGGGTTAGGGCTCACCCTATTGACCTGTTCACTGCTTACATCTGCAACAATCCTATTTCAAAATAAGGTCATTTTCTGAAGGACTTAAAACTTCGAGACATTAATTTCCCAGGGGAAACATTATTCAACGCATCACACCACCAAATTTGTATTTCAGTCCTTCTTTTTAAAAATGTGACAATATATTTAAGTTGATGTCATGATCTTTGGATCTTTGGTTTCCCCTTAACATACGGCCAATATATAAGCATTTTTACAGACAGAATTTGCTCTTTACCATCTGCAAAAATTTATAAGGTATATTATTTTTTCACTTTCCCTTGTACACACCTAAACACCAATAGTTTGGACCTGATGATTTAATATGTGATAGAATACTCAAAGGTTTCATCTAGTTATGTTTTATATCTGGGTGTTGGGGAAGGGAAATGTAGTTATTGGGAGTTATTGTGGATATGCTAATTGAACAAATTACCTTTCAATTAGTCCTGGTCCCTAGAGATTATTTCCAGTTGCAATCATCACCCTCAGAGTATTATATATGACATATTTTGCTTTTTCTCACCCCGACCAACCCCTAACTCAGATATTGCAGACTATGAAATGTGAAGTATAAAACAAATAATCATTCTCAGTATGTATTAAACCTCTTATCATGAAATTTTAGTTATTTTGGTATTTTTACCATACTGAATTTATCACCTAAGTAGTAAAACTCTGATCTTGGGCAGTGAATCTGAACAGAAATCAAAAGTATAAAAAGGCCTGTGAAAGAAGTCAGAGGCTACAAGGGCCATGTAGTATGAAGCAGGTTGTAACTCTTTCTCCTTTTGGCCTGACTTGCTGAGAAAGCTAGGTTTTGTCAGTATGACTGTTACTGTAATAATCTCTCTTCTTCCTTATGTTTATGACTCGTCCTAAAATTTTGTTTATAATTGTACTAGAGGCCCAGTGCACAAAATTCTGCACTGTGGGGGTGGGGATGGGGGATGAGGGGGGTTCCTCAGCCCAGCCTGCACCCTCTTGCAGTCTGGGATCCTTCACGGGATGTCCGCCCACCGGCTTAGGCCCGATCCCTGGCGGACATCCCTGTCACAGTTCGGGATCTGTCTTGCAGTCCTAGACCACTCACTCTTTACTGCCACCTGCTCGCTGCTCCTTAGTGCTGCTGCAGAGGCGGGAGAGGCTCCTGCCACCCCCACTGTGCTTGCTAGCCATGAGCCTAGCTTCTGGATGAGTGGCCCTCCCCTGTGGGAGAGCACTGACCACCAGGGGGCAGCTCCTGCATTGAGCAATCATTCTGCCAGTCATTCTGCCATTTGGTTGATTTGCATATTAGGGTTTTATTATATAGGACTAGGGGCCTGGTGCACGAAATTCGTGCACTGGGTGTGGGGCAGGGGGGAGTGTCCCTCAGCCCAACCTGCCCCCTCTCACATACTGGGAACCCTCAGGTGTTGACCCCCATCACCCTCCAATCGCAGGATCGGCCCCTTGCTCAGGCCTGATGCCTCTGTCAGAGGCGTCAGGCCTGGGCAGGGGACCCTCATTTCCCCCCATCACTGGTTCTGCCCCCAGCCCAGCCCTGATGCCTCTGGCCTAGGCGTCTGGCCCAGGCAGCGGGGACCTGCAGTGGCAGCGGGGGGCACCGCGATCACGCAGGCTCCACCCCTGCCCCTGCAGGATGCCTCTGGCTGAGGCGTTCGGCCCGGGCAGCGGGGACCCACAGCTGCAGCAGCCCCGCGATCGTGGGCTCCTCTTTAGGCCCAGGCAAGGGGCCCCTAGCTCCTGGGACTGCCAGCTTCGACCGTGCCCAGCTCCCATCGCTGGCTCCACCCCTACTTCCTGCTATCACTGGCCAGGGTGGAAAAGGCGCCTGATTCTCCGATCATGGCTGGGGGGCAGGGCAAAGGTGGCCCCAGGGCCCCCCAGCTCTTAGCTCCCCCCTGGGTTTCCAATCACTGTCAGTGGCAGGGGGCTTCTTCCTGCTTTCCCTTTCGCCTCCCTGCATTGTGCCTACATATGCAAATTAACCGCCATCTTGTTGGCAGTTAACTGCCAATCTTAGTTGGCAGTTAACTGCCAATCTTAGTTGGCAGTTAATTTGCATATAGCCCTGATTAGCCAATGAAAAGGGTATCGTCGTACGCCAATTACCATTTTTCTCTTTTATTAGTGTAGATAGTATTCTTAAAATATTCTTTTATTTTCTTCTTCTTTTTGTTTTTCAATTGAATATCTTCCTTGATGCCTTTTTTTAAATAACATGGCTCTTTTAGATATTTAAAACCTTTCAGAAAATAATCTTTAGTACAACTCAATTAAGCTAAACTTAGGACAAAGTATAAAAATTAAAACATTTTCCAAGGTTCTTCAGTTCAGTGTGTAGGCTTCATCCTGACGTTAATTCAGTGTCTCTAAAACACATGAGCTTTATGCCTGGAATCTATGCACTGAAGTTATGAACGACATCAAATAGAGTGATATGGACACATGTCCTCATGTGATAGAGCCTGTCAGAGATCAGATTGACATATTGCACATTCACTATTTATTTTATGACTAGAGGCCTGGTGCATGGATTCATGCACTGGTTGGGTATCCTCAGCCTGGCCTGCAGGGATTGGGCTGAAACTGGCTCTCCAACATCCCCCGAAGTGTCCCAGATTGCAAGAGGGTGGTTCTCAGGTGACACACCCCAGAATCAGGCTCCCTCCTCTCTGGTACCGGGTGCATCACCTGAGAATCGCCCATGCCAAGTGATCGTAGCTCAACAGCGCCTGCGTTGAACATCTGCCCCCTGGTGTTCAGTGTACATCACAGCTACTGGCTGGTCGGCTGGTCGGCCGGTCAGCTTGTCACTTAGGCTTTTAGATAGATAGATAGATGATAGATAGATAGATAGATAGATAGATAGATAGATAGATAGATAGATAGATAGATAAGCAAATTACTTAGATTTCCTAGATATCAGTTTTGTTATATGCAACATGAGTATAATAATAACTACCTCATAAGTTTGCTCAGGTGTTACTAGAGGTGACAAATGCAAAGTACCTTGAATACTGTTTGTTTCTCTAAGTGATTAATAAGTTCATTGCCATTATTGTGTCCACAAAACCTTCAAAAATTGTTCTTTCCATATTCCCTATACAAACTGGCTAAGAAATAATCTTTAGTAATAATCCCTTTTATACCATCTCCAGACAATAAATTAGCTTGGAAAATTTTATTTTCACACTCAAGACCAGATTTTAGCTCTCTTTCTTTAAAACCTTGTGACTCGAAGTAAGCACTTATCTCCGGAACCTCAGTTTACAATCTATAAAATGGGAATGGTAATAATGCTTAACAGGATTATTGTGGCTAGTTTTGAAAGTGAATTGTAAATTATAAAGCATGATATAAGTCCTGGCCAGATGGCTCAGTTGGTTGGAACATTGTCCCATACACTAAAAGGTTTCAGGTTACTCATCAGGGCACATACCTAGGTTTCTGGTTGATCTCCACAGGAGTGCATGTGAGAGGCAACCAATTGATGTTTCCTTCTCTCTCTCTCTCTCTCTCTCTCTCTCTCTCTCTCTCTCTCTCTCTCTCTCTCTCCAATAAAAACATATCCTTGGGTGAGGATTAAAATAAATAAATAAAGCATGATATAAATGTTTCATCCACTATTTGTCAGTTTTGTATCAATATTGCCACTATATCATGTTATCAAAATAGAGTTGAAGGACAGATGCAACCAGACATACCCAGAAATACTAAGAAAATGTAATTACCTACTTAGCTAGCATGCAAAAATGAATAAGTCAGTAGAATCTATCCACCAATCACTGAGATGCTCGTCTGGTATTATTTTAGCAGCCTTGACTCAATTTAGCATTGCAATTCAAGCTATGTGTGGATATCTATACAATTATGGACACTTCAAGGTTAATTTATCCAAAATGATGTTTATTCTATACTATTACTTTTAAAAATATATATATGAAAACCAAACAAAGGACACAAATTTGAGCCTTGCTCCATTTTGCCTATCAAGATTGGAACCTTGAGTCACTGATATAAACATTAATCTAACATAGATGAGTATGAGGCTATTTCATTTAAAAATGAAATGTTCTGCCCTAACCAGTTTGGCTCAGTGGATAGAGCGTTGGCCTGTGGACTGAAAGGTCCCAGGTTCGATTCCAGTCAAGGGCATGTACCTTGGTTGCAGGCACATCCCCAGTAGGAGGTGTGCAGAAGGCAGCTGATTGATGTTTCTCTCTCGTCAATGTTTCTAACTCTCTATCTCTCTCCCTTCCTCTCTGTAAAAAATCAATAAAATATATTTTTTAAAAAAATGAAATGTTCTTTTTTAAAACTATTCAGCAGCATATCAAGTCATTTTTTATTATAGGCTGAGACTTTTGGGAATATATCCTCATTGCTAAAAAGTAGGAAACCAAACATGCTTTAATGAGTATAAATGCTATTAAAAGTCGCATAGCTACACTAATAAAAGAGAAATATGTAAATTGGTCATCACTCCACTATGCCAACCAGCCAATCAGGGTGCGTATGCAAATTAACCCAACAAAGATGGCAAGTTAATTTGCATATGCAGGCGCAGAGCAAAGACTGAAGACGGCTAAAGACTGAAGACTGAAGAGGCTTGGCTTCTCCACTGTGGCCGGACCAAAGGCCTGGGTCCCAGGTGCCAGAGGAAAACTGGTGCCAGCAGCCAGGAGAAGGAAGGCCTATTTCGTGCAACGGTCCTCTAATATATATATAATGTAATTTAAACTATAGTTTGTAAAGATTTTCAACAGTTCCAAAATAACATTTCTAAGGCACATACATACTCAGTAACCCATGAAGATTAGTTGTGATTGATGCAGAGAAATTAAATGCAGAAATATCTGGTAAACAGTTGTGAAAAAATGATTATATATTTATAGTGATTTTATTAATATGGGTAACACTTTTTATTGTGCAAGAATAGTTATTTTTGTTTTAATAATAAGTAATAGACACTAGATTTAAATTAGTTTATTTCTGACATATAGTGTAAATACTATGAGAATCAAGGACATTTCAGAAAGAAAAATGACCCAGCTCAAGATAAGAGTATAAAGGTAAGAACATGACTTAGTAGATAGCAATAAAAGAGGTAGTTTTAGATGGCTAATAAAATTAGGTCAATTCAGTTGTTAATTGCTTTTTCTTTTGAAAGGTCTTTTGAGAGAATTTAATATAATAGTTATTTTAAGAATAAAATACCTTTCTTCTCCCATTCTTAGATTTGATCATTAAAAATTTTAGTATCAAGGGAAACTTAAACCATATTACACTTTGAGTCAGCTAAATTATATGAATAAATTATTTATCTATAACAAAGAGCTCATGGGTTTGTAGATATAGTAACTGTCAAGTTAATGAATTTCATACACAAGATGATTTGAAAAATATATTATATGTTATTTACGTTCTCTTGTTTTTCAATGGTCTGCATGGGATTATTAGTAGAATAAAGAGATCCAAAAACAGAATAAATAGTTTTGGAATTTATCATAGCATGTTTAATTGGCATGCTGAAAAGAATATCAACCTTCTACTATAATTCTTAAGAATAAACATAGGTGATAATCATAAGAAGACAAATGTAGACATTTATATTGGTATCTTTTCCAAACTAATATATATAATATTATTATGTTTATAATTTATTTTTATAGTAAAGATAATGTCTACAGTAAAAATCCATATTTGATAATATCATTATAATGAAGTAAAAATATTAAAAATACTAAATCTACATACAATATTAAGGTTACTAAATTTTAATACATATTCTATGTGTAATAATACTGATTTAAGTAGTTCATCATCTATAGTATTTATTCAACATGCTAGCAGGGACTCTGCTTTGTCCTCTGTTGTATATCCCAATCACATAAATTAGAGCCTATCACTAAGTCAATATGCAATAAATAGTAATTGGCAAATAACATTCTAATTGTTAAAAAAATGAACAAAAATTATGGAATATGAAATATGAAAAAGTTGACTGTTAATTTCAATTATTTGGTAGTATTAATTAAAACTTAATAAACTTTTCCTTTAGGAACAGACACCATATTTTGAAATGTATGTATGTATATTTTCTTACTTATATTAATTTTAGCTACATTGCAATACTTAGAGAATTCATTTGGAATCAAAACAGGGTTAAATCTTGACCTTAGGATTGGCTGCTTTTGTGCCATATTTTTTTTTCTTCTTTTTGCTCTTGTTACTCCTCTAATACTATATAATAAAAGATAAAACTGATATTTTTATCATAAAGGTGGCTTTTCTAGTCTTTTGGCTGTTTTTATTGTACTTGTTGTTTATATATATTTATTTTTCTTTCTTTTTTTTATTGATTAAGGTATTACATATGTGTCCTATCCCACCTTTACCACCCATCCCCCCTCTCATATCCTCACCCCTCTGATGTCTGTGTCCATTGGTTATGCTTATATGCATGCATACAAGTCCTTTGTTTGATCTCCTACCCCCCCCTCCTACCTCCCCACTCATGCCCTCACCCCCATAGTGTCTATGTCCATTGGTTAGGCTTATATGTATGCATACAAGTCCTTTGGATGATCTCTCTTCCTTACCCCCACCCTCCCCTACCTTCCCTCTGAGGTTTGACAGTCTGATCAATGCTTCTCTGTCTCTGGATCTGTTTTTGTTCATCAGTTTATGTTGTTTATTATATTCCACAAATGAGTGAGATCATGTGATATTTATCTTTCTCTGACTGGCTTATTTCGCTTAGCATAATGCTCTCTAGCTCAATCCTTGCTGTTGGAAATGGTAGGAGTTCCTTCCTTTTTACAGCTGCATAGTATTCTATTGTGTAGATGTGCCATAGTTTTCTAATCCACTCATCTGCTGATGGGCACTTAGGCTGTTTCCAAATCTTAGCTATGGTGAATTGTGCTGCTATGAACATAGGGTGCATATATCCTTCCTGATTGGTGTTTCTGGTTTCTTGGGATATATTCCTAGAAGTGGTATTACTGGGTCAAATGGCAGTTCCATTTTTAAATTTTTGAGGAAACGCCATACTGTTTTCCACAGTGACTGCACCAGTCTGCATTCCCACCAGCAGTGCACGAGGGTTCCTTTTTCTCTGCATCCTCGCCAGCACTTGGCATTTGTTGATTTGTTGATGACAGCCATTCTGACAGGTGTGAGATGGCACCTCATTGTCGTTTTGATTTGCACTTGTCATTTGTTGATTTGTTGATGACAGCCATTCTGACAGGTGTGAGATGGCACCTCATTGTCGTTTTGATTTGCACCTCTCGGATGATTAGTGACTTTGAGCATGTTTTCATATGTCTCTTGGCCTTCCTTCTGTCTTCTTTCGAAAAGTATTTATTTAGGTCTGTTGCCCACTTTTTGATTGGGTTGTTTATCTTCATTTTGTTAAGCTGTATGAGTTTTCTGTAAATGTTGGAGATAAAACCCTTATCAGAGATAACATTGGCAAATATGTTCTCCCATGCGTGGGCTTTCTTGTTATTTTGTTGATGGTTTCTTTTGCTGTGCAGAAGCTTTTTATTTTGATGAAGTCCCATTTGTTTATTTTCTCTTTAGTTTCCATTGCTCTGGGAGCTGTATCAGTGAAGATATTGTTTTGGCATATGTCTGAGATTTTGCTGCCTGTGGATCCTCTAGGATTTTTATGGTTTCCCATCTTACATTTGAGTTCTTTATCCATTTTGAGCTTGTTTTTGTGTAAGGTGTAAGTTGGTGGTCTAGTTTCATTTTTTTTGCATGTGTCTGTCCAATTTTCCCAACACCATTTATTGAAGAGACTGTCTTGACTCCATTGTATGTTCTTGCCTCCTTTGTCAAATATTAATTGAGTATAGTGGTTTGGGTCGATTTCTGGATTCTCTATTTTTTTCCATTGATGTATATGTCTGTTCTTGTGCCAGTACCAGGCTGTTTTGAGAACAGTGGCTTTGTAATACAGCTTGATATCTGGTATTGAGATCCTACCTACTTTTTTCTTCTTCCTCAGGATTGCTGCAGCTATTCAGGGTCTTTTTTTATTCCAGATGAATTTTTAGAATGTTCGTCCTAGCTCTGTGAAATATGCCATTGGTATGGGGAGTGCATTGAATCTATTGATTGCTTTAGGTAGTATGGACATTTTAATTATGTTGATTCCACCAATCCATGAACACGGTATGTTCTTCCTTCTGTTTATGTCTTCCTCTATCTCTTTTTTCAGTGTCCTGTAGTTTTCCAGGTACAGGTCTCTTCCTTCCTTAGTTAAGTTTATTCCTAGGTATCTTAATTTATTTTGTTGTGATGGTAAATGGGATTTTTAAAAATCTCTTTCTGTAAGTTCACTATTGGTGTATAGAAATGCCATAGATTTTTTTGGCATTAATTTTGTATCCTGCTACATTGCCGAATTCTTTTATTAAGTCTAATAATTTTTGATGGGGTCTTTAGGGTTTTCTATTTACAGTATCATGTCATCTGAAAATAATGACAGTTTTATGTCTTCTTTTCCAATTTGGATACCTTTTATTTCTTCTTCTTGTCTAACTGCTATGGCTAGTACTTCCAGTACTATGTCAAACAGGAGTGATGAAAGTGGGCATCCCTGTCTCATTCCCGTTCTTAAGTGAAAATTTTTAGTTTTTGCCCATTGAGTATGATGTTGACTATAGGTTTGTCATAGAAGGCTTTTATTATGTTGAGGTATGATCCCTCTATTCCCACTTTGCTGAGGGTTTTATGACAGATATTTTATACTGTCTAAATAAAAATGAATTGTCTTTGGAATTACTGGAACTGTCAAAAACAAAACTGGGAAATACATAATTATGTTGTGGGTATGCTGTAGTGAGGATTCAGACATCAAATATAAATGGTATAGAACAGTGGTTTTCAAATTTTATGAATTTCTAGGGATTATTTTCTGGTTGACAAGGAATACTCTTTGGAAAGGAAGAACAAGCCAAGCAGACAGTGGTTTGTAGCTTACATTTATGTTTTGAGCTGGTCAAATTGACTTTAACTACTTTATGTATTGAGCTTTCATAAGAGATTTATCCTGGGGAACGGAGTACATGGTTATTTAAGCTTAATAGCCACTGTGTTAAAGACTCTTTGAGGTTCTTTTTAACTTTCAGGTTCCATAATTTCATAGAAGAACAAAATAAAGGTATCATTTGGTTGCATACAGAGTCTTTTATCTCTTCCCTCTTTGAGTATATAGTCCCTTCCCTGCAGGAGGATTGTATTACTGCTCTCCTGTGAACCACAAAAAGTGTAAGCATTGAAAACACTGTAAATTCAGAGGTATTTTTGAGAATATCCACGTGGCTGTATTCAAGAACATTAAATATCTGTACAGTAGACGATGTATAAGAAAAGATTATCTTAAAATGCATACAGTCTACAGTTTAATATAGAAATAAGTATGTACATATTTGACAATTAAGTCAAAGATATTCTAAAGGGGCTAAATAAGGAATTAATAAAAGTTCAAATCATTATACAATATCTATGATTAAGTAACTACATGAAAATGCTATTCATTGTTAGTGGTTTGTTTTCAAACAATCTTAAAATTATAGAAAAGTTGCAAGTACAACCAAGATTGTTTTGTGTGTTTTTTTTCCAGAAACATTTGAGCGCAGATTGAGGATCTGATTCCCTTTCACCCCGAACCCTGAAATTCTTTTTTTATAACAACAAGCCCCTCCAGCACCTGAGCTAAGATAGGAGGAAGGGGCATTTATTGCCTCTCCAGGCCTTGGTTTCCTCAGAGAGCATTCCAGCTCCTTGTCTTCTAGCACCGAGTCCTCTGCACAGCCATGTCGGCCTGATCTTGACGCAATGCAGGCAAGAAGCTTGCCCTGAAGGATCTGCTCCTCTAGAAGACCGCTGAATTTGGCATTCTTTACCCATTTATCACATATCTTCCAACTTTTTTTTACATGTTTTTTGTTTAAAATCTCTATCTCCTCAGGAGTCTCCTTGGGCCCCTTCATGTGGCCCAAAGGCAGTGCCTAATGGGACGTGTGCCACTGTCAGTGAGGTGTGCTGTCAGTGAGCACAATGCAGTTTTTTTTTATGAGGATCTTGGTGAGGACCAGTTCATTGTTGGATGCATTAGAGACAACAGCAACAATCTGTGTTTTGCACATAGAGCACTCAGAGCCACAGGAGAGATTGCCCAGCCTCAAGGCATGAAACTTCTTGTCTCCCTGCACGTGGACCGTGGGCATGTGGGAGGGGCCAATCTTAATGTTGGCAGCAAGGCAGCCCAGCTCATATTTTTTTTGTGGTGAGGCTTTCTCTTGCCCCCATTTTGTGCCACTTGTGCCACTTGTCTCCAGAGATGCCCATGGCTCAACACTGGCTGGAAAGAGGCCAAAATTATTTAATGTGTATCACGTGTAAGTAAGTACCCACTCCCACATAACAACAATAGAAGTCAAAAGTTGAAAATTAACATTGATACATTATAGCCATTTCATCTTTAAATATTACTCATCTTGTTAATTATCCTTATATTATTCTTTATAGCAAAGTTCACTTGTGACTCTCTAGTTTCTTCTAACTAGAATAAGTTCTCACTGTTTCCTTGACTGTTATAATTTTCAGACCTTTGGAGTATAAGAAAATCATTTTGTAGAGTGTCCCTCCATCTAAGTCTGCCTGATGCTGCTTCATAATTATCTATACAAGTTATTCATCTTTGCCAGGAATATCACAGAAGCTATGTTGTGTTCTCTTTGCATTTGATTACGTAGCATATAATTTCTATTTTTCCTAACACTGATGATGATCACTTTGATCAGTTAATTAAACTGGTATCTGACAGCGTTCTCCATTTTCTTTTGCAATTAACAAGTATTTTATAGACAGGTACATTGAAACTGTGTAAATAGGCAAATTCCTTATCAAGCTTTTCATTTATTCAATTTGTTTACTTATGTGAACATGAGCTAATAATTTTATATTTTATTCAATGAGTTAAAAACAATACTTGTTTGGCTGGTGGGAGAGCCCTTTAAAGTTGCTTTAAAAAAACACATTATCACCTTCTTTAAGGTTCCTTTTCAGGTTCCAACACTTAGATCTAGTACCTTACTGTCATCCTTTGTGGCTTCCCAACTCAGATCCATTAGTACAACATGGCTTCGTTGCTGTGTGCCACTTGAGTTTTAGGACTGAATATGCTTAGGGCAGTGGTTTTCAACCTTTCCCATCTCATGGACCACATAGACTACTAAAATTCAGTGGCACACCAAAAAATATATATTTTGCTGAAATGACCAAAAATAGGTATAATTTTGATTCATTCACACAGGATATCTATTATTGTGTTGGCTGTTGTCATTTTTCTAATTTAACAATATAATGGGAAAGAGGTCAGTGCCACAGACTGAATTAGTTAGGTACTGCCTGTACACCATGCCATGACACACTGGTAGAAAACTGGAGGCTAAGGATGGTAAAGGGAAGGGTGGTAAAGGTAAGAGGAAAAGAAACAATGCTTTTATTTTTATAATTAAAATGCTATTTTATTGTTGATTTAGATGTTTCAAATGTTCTTTTAAGAAAACAGTAAATGTGATGTGGTCATGTGTGTGTATATGTGAAGAGTGTGTCCGATTACAAACATTGGCTTATTGGGATTTATAGAGAATTAAAATTTGAAATAATTAGAAAAATAACACTATCTAGGCAAATCTGAAATATTAGCCATAGATCTACTGCTCCTATGATAATAGAATCATATTCCCACTCATGGCCTAACAATACCAGAATCACATTTTTAGTCTCTCCCTCCCTTATCTTCTACAAAATTCTGTTGGTTTAATGTTTGCAGTATTTTTAAACTCTTTTAAATTTTTTTCATTAACTTTCTGTTCCCTTTTTGAACCTCGATTCTTCGCCCTGATCTGCTGCAATGCAGCAAAACTCATCTTTCTGCTATAATCCTTCTGCCTTTATCTGACATTGTGCTGCCAACTGCTCTGTTCCCCATTTCCAGGAAAATAAAGGTATTCAACAACTAGTAGACTCTCTTTTCTAACTTCCCATTTCAATTTCCTTTCCCACTCCTCTTTCAAAATTGGTATCTTCAGCTAAAGTAAAGACTTGTTGTTCTTTTTGGAAACCCCAGGATTCCAGGTCAAGACTTTTTCATCTTCTCTTTTCACACATGGCATCTTTTATAATGCACCATTTTCTGTTCTTCCCCAGCATTTAAAGCCTTGGCCAAATGCAACCTGCTCTATGAACTGTTACATGAGTCCCCTGAGTAGAAATGCATTTGACCACTTCCTAACAGAATGGCATGTATTATATACCACCATATATTTTTTTCTTTTTTATTTATCAACCACCTCAAATGTACATTGTACTAAACAGAAGTCTAAGTGCTTTACAAATACTAATTTAATTTTCTAAACAACCTTAGGAAACCGGCACTTTGTTAATCTAATTTTAAAGAGTAGGGATCTAATCCACAGAGTAAACAATTCAAACCTACACAGTTTGACTCTTGAGACCATGAATTTAAATTTTATGCTGTATGGCTGATGTTATTTATATATCATTTTACTTCTTTTCCAAGACTATAATGGGAAAACCTATGTATAAGTCACTTCCCCCAAAGAACCTAGTTCATTACATTGGATGTATAAATCTTTGTTTAATATAAAAGTACTAACATTGCCCTAACCAGTTTGGCTCAGTGGATAGAGTGTCGGTCTGTGGACTGAAGGGTCCCAAGCTCAATTCTGGTCAAGGGCATGTACCTTGGTTGCAGGCACATCCCCAGTAGGGGGTGTGCAAGAGGCAGCTGATTGATGTTCCTCTCTCATCAATGTTTCTAACTCTCTATCCCTCTCCCTTCCTCTCTGTAAAAAATCAATAAAATATATTTTAAAAAGTACTAACATTTATTGGGTATATGTATGGAGAGTACTATTACTATAATAAGTTGCATTTTTCAGTTTACTTAATCCTCTAGTAATCTACACAATATGTACTATATAATAGTTTAAAGATTAAGAAACTAATCTCAATAAGTCCCAAGCTACTTACATTTTCACTATCTGCACCAAAAAGTACAGATTGGGAATATTTGAATATGTGACCTTTAAATCGGTTCACAGTTTGAATAGATTGTCTTAGATCACACGGGCAACAGCCCGGACATGGAAAGTGGGTAATGTTACCTTATTTATAAATGGTGAAGCTAAAGTTTAGAGAGGTTGTCTAAACTGTCCAAGATCAGAGATTTATAATAAGCGCCTCTTGTATTTTAACTCATTATTTTCAGACTCTCAAAGCTGAGAGTTTCACTTTGCTCCATTCAGCTTCCACATTTGCTTCACAAAAGCATAAACAAATGAAGGAAGAAACTGTGTTTTCACATGCTCTCTCAAGTTAGCCTGTGGGAAACTAAGGCCAGAGCATGAGAAATGCATTAGCAATCAAAAAAAGACATTCCACCATGATCACATGTTAAACATGTGGTCTCTACAGAGTTCAAAAATGCAAAACTATCTTGCCTCTACCTGCTGAACATCAGATCAATAACAAATAGGCAAGTTTCTATGAGAAACGTGAATGTACATTTCCCATACCACTGAACATATTAATAGTTTTAAAGGAGTAAATATAAATTATACCCCAAATAATAAAGGGAGTAGCTATGAATATGTGATTGATTGTATCATCTAATTTTTCAGAATTTTATCTTACAAGTCAATTTCATTGGTGAACAGGAAATACCTATGTACTTCCACAAAGATGATCTTTGGGAAACAAACAGCTATATCCAGCCAAATATATTTAATTGTTAAAGAAGAATAAGAAAGGAAATTAAACAACCCAGCAAAAGAGCAACAGACTGAAGTTGTAACCTTGATAAACTTTATATCTATCATAATCAAATAGCTAAAATTAAGATTATGGCTTAGAGATTTTTAAAAATCATTATCAACATTTTACAAGTGTGAAATATAATTTAACACTTCAGCAATAATAGTTATTTTTATCAAAGTTACTTTTATCAAAGTCAGAGGTCTATGATACACATCCATAAGAAGGTAAAGATTAGTCAAAGAACATGTATGCATAACCCATGGTCACAGACAATAGTGTGGTGATGGTCAGAGGGAGGAGGTGTTGGGGGCTGGGCGGAGGTGTGCAAAGGTGTGGGGGCAGGGACATCTATAATAGTGCCAACAATAAAAATAAATTAAAACAACAACAACACTTTCTATGGAAGTAAATCTCAGTGAGGGGGTGAATGTGGCCAGAATCAGTTGTTTTTATTTTATCTTCATTAGAATCCAGAGATTAACATTAAACATTTATCTACATACCTACCTTTAAAAAAAAACTCAGTTGCCCTGACCAGTTTGGCTCAGTGGATAGAGCGTTGGCCTGAGGACTGAAGGGTCCCAGGTTCGATTCCGGTCAGGGGCATGTACCTTGGTTGCAGGCACTTCCCCGGTGGGGTGTGTGCAGGAGGCAGCTGATCGATGTTTCTCTCTCATCGATGTTTCCGACTCTCTATCCCTCTCCCTTCCTCTCTGTAAAAAATCAATAAAATATATTTTAAAAAAAATAACTCAGTTTATTTGGGACAGAAGCCTTCCATCATCCTGAATAATTTTACTGTCACATCTAATTTAGGTACTTCAATCCCATGCTCTCATGACTCTTACATAGTAAGGATGTTCCCTTATTTCTTTTTGTTGCTAAGATATACTCTATTGATTATTTTTATGTATATATCATGATGTGCATGAGCAAACGTGTACAAAATTTTCCAATATGTGGAATTTAAAAAATAAAATATCTGACCATTTAAAATTTTAATAGGTATAGTTAAAATGCATTTTTCAATTATATTTCTTCAACTTATATTCCAATCAAGTGCTTAAAAGTACTCATTTTTAACACCTCAGCATTAATTTAATTTTTTATTGATTGACTTGAGAGAGATTTGTTGTTCCACTCATTTAGGCATTCATTGATTGACTTTTATATTTATCTTGACCAGGGATCATACCCGCAAACTTGACACATCTCAATGACCCTCTAACCAACTGAGCTACCCAGCCAGGTCCCCCTCAGCAATATTTAATAAGATATAAACACATTTGTACTTTTGAAAATCTATTGGGTAAACAATTTCATCTCAATATAGTTTTAAATTTTACTGCCTAGATTATGAATTAGCTTAAATATTTTTAAAAATGTTTATCAAATAATATATCTTCTGTTGGGAAGTGTTTCTATATATAGTATTTATTTTTCTTTTGGATTATTTGTCTTTTGCATTATTTTCAAATCACCTTTATAATTTTTAAATATTTCTATGTTTACATATATTATAATTATTTTCTCTGATTTTTCAATTTTTATAAAAGACAAGCATTATTTAGTGCAAGAAGTGATGGTTTTGTATTTTTCATTCTAATATTTATTCTTATCATATTGTGGTATTGAGTAAATTGATGAGTGTATCTGCTTGAAACCATAGTAGTGTAAAAATAGTGCACCTTATAAAATTCTCAAGTAACTCTAAAACAATTGTGAATACCTAGGGCTTCCATATTTTAGGTAAATTTGTGATTATTGATAAAAGATGCTTACTCTCACCATTGACTAAATTATTCTATGTGAGTTGTATAGTCAGATGCAGTACTGCATCTACTGATATTTTAGCACCTTGCATATCTCATATTCTGCTGGAAGCTATCCAATGTATACACTATCAGGAAAGTGTAAACAAGGAACCCAGAAGGCTGATGGACCTTGACCTTTGGCAAGGGCCAAAGCTATGCACCAATTGTTTAGTCAAGGCAATGGTGGCTCAAGCAATTTCCTGACCTAATCATCTCAAAGTGAATCTTTACTAATATTTACTGACCTTTAAGATAGTCTCTCTGCTACCAGAATTGCCGGCCTAAGGGCAAGATGTGTATCTAAAATTGAATGAAAAGCTAGCAGGGCCTGGGCACCATTGAAGCCCTTCCACTAGAGTTGGGTTCTCCATCTGGCCCCCTGTGATGACCAAGTTCATATTTCCTGTCTAGTTTCATCATTTGTGCATGGCCCTTCTCCAGATCCTGAACCCAAGCTGTACAGGTTGCGGCTGTCACATCTTTCAAAATATTCCAATAAACACATAACATCTCTAAAACCTAATGCACCAGGCAGCATATCTATAAATCTCTTATGAAAAATCTGACCCAGGAAATAATTTTACCCTCAAACAAGATTTAAATATTTGATAGAGAATATACTTTGAACAAGATAATAGAACCAATAAAACCTCTTTTAGGATAATTTCACTTACAAGGTGACCTCACATTATAGACCTTGCAGAAATATACTTTAAAGAAGTGCCCTTGTCAGTGTTGTTTTAACTATATCAGTGACATTAAATAGTGTCTAAATGTTTGATTTAATAAACAGAACATCAAAACACAATCTGGACAGCGGTTATAATTCACTATTTCAATGTCTAATGTCTTTTTTGCTTGTTCGCACACATTTGTTAAACTCAGGAAAAGTGGAAGTAATATTACCCTAATAGAAGGTTAGGGAGATTGTTCTGTATGTTATAACTTGGAACGTTAAGAGAATGAGGGATTGCAAACTGAAAGTTCAATAAGCAGGAAAGAGCCTAATTTCACAAAATATTTAGCATAACTACATTTAAGTATAGATAATTAAAATTACTTTATTATTAATACTACTACTTCTAATATTTAAACAATATAATATTATTTAATAGTTTGTAATTTCCCCAGAGGAAATTGGTGTAGGATTTTTAAGAAATGAAGTTGGGACATTGCAAGTGTAACTGCAGGATTTTCAAGGAAGATTAAGTTAATTGATATAAAAACGAATTTAACAATGTTGAGTTTGTTATTTACCTCTCATAACATTTCTTGGAAGTCTTGTGCCTTAACAAGTGCAGTCTGATGGTAGATTATAATATAATCCCAAAATTAAAGCCATTTTGTTTGCACATATCTATATCTACAATCCTATATAATAAAAGGGTAATATGCAAATTGACGCTAACAGTGGAACGACTGGTCATTATGACACGCACTGACCACCAGGGGGCAGACGCTCAATGCAGGGGCTGCCCCCTGGTGGTCAGTGCACTTCCTCAGCCAGATGCCAGTTCATGGTTGGCTAGCACAGCAGCGGTGGCAGGAGCTACTCCCACCTCCACGGCAACACTACAGATGGAGTGGGCCTAAGCCATTATTTGGACATCCCTTGATGGTGCCTGGGCTTCCAGAAGGATATCTGGCTGCCAGCTTAGGCCCGTTGCCTTGGGCAGTTGGATATCCCCCGAGGGGGTTCCGGGCCTCTAATACATTATATAATTGTTACAAATATTTTAGAAGACAGCAGGGCAAAAATTAGTGTAGTAACCCATGTAGTTAGGTAAATAAATGCTTAACTTGGAATCACCAGTTAATTTACTTTTAAAACAAAGAAAATACAACTTTATTCCCATGTATACTTTCAAATATCAGGGTTTGTTGTTGTTGTTAATATTAGATTTGTTAAGTAACTGTCCAAACTTGTAAACACAATATAAATCTATTAAATAAATACAACAGAGTATTTTTGATAATAACAATTATCAAAAATAATGAAAAGTGAGAAATATTATTAAACTTATCACAATGTATTATACTCTTTCTTTTGATCAAGTCTGACGCTAGGTAAACCTTAAGAGAACAGTGAGTGATAACGTGTAGAAGAAAAAGTATGTGAATTGAAAGGGGCGGGGGAGGGGCTACATGAAAAATAGGAAACTTCCACTTTAGCAGATAAATAGCATGTACCTGGAAGGCAGAAAATAAACTAGCTTGGTTGCTAAGGGCAACTCTGAATGCTATTTCTTCAAGCATGACATTGTATTGGAAGATTCATGTCTTTGTGTCTGCTATTTATTTACCTGCAAGTGATTAAGATGATGCTATTTTAAGTCAGGTGTTCACATAACTGTCAGCAATCATGAGTTGTGGAGCAAAGAGCATAAGCACAAGTGCTTAAATTCTATACCTTGTGTGATGCCCAAGGCAGAGAAGTGAAAGACAGTGAAAGCTGGAAACATGAAGGAATGTGGGCCTCTTATCAAGGGGAATGTCGCCCTTGTCAAGCAAGGCTGACATTTGCTAGAGTGTAACAGGATGCCCATCTGTTTTGGACCAAACACAGTTGCTGCACAATGGAAAATTACCTGAGATTAACTTGACAAATTCTTTTTGCAGCTCTTTGTCCTGGTACCATATGTAAGGCTTGCAAAATAAGTTATAGATGTAAAAATAGATCAGGTTATAGTAATAACAAAAAATTTATAAGGATGCCTCAAATTTGTATAGATATTATTATTACTACTAAATGATTGTAATGTTTGGCTAGATTCTATTTCAAATGATATTTAAAATGTATACCAGACAATATTCCATGACATGTAAACATTTATAATTTTATTTTTTTCTAGCTTTATTGGGGTATAATTAAAAAATAAAAAAATTGTATATATTTAAGGCATACAATTCCAGTGTATGCATTGTTAAATGATTACCCAAATCAAGCTGTTTAACATATACAGTATCTCACATAGTTATTGTCTTTGTTTTTGTAGCAGGGATACTTAAGATTTTCTTCCTTAGTGGATTTCAAGTATATGCTACAGACTAATTAAGAACGGTTACCAGGCTGCACACTAGATCTCCAGAATTTACTCATCCTGCGTAAATGCCACTTTGTATCCTTTTACCGACCTCTCCCCATTCGCCCCACTCTCCAGCCCCTGGTAATCACCATTTTATCTCTGCTTTGAAGAGTTTGACGTTTTTAGATTCTACATATAAGACAGGTGATGCTATAAGAATAAAGCCTAAGAATTTAATATTGTTGCTCTTATCAAAGTTGTGATGTTGAGCTGTGCTGAGGGAAAACAACCGTCAATTTCATTTTTCTAATGAAATCATGGTTATTGGAAAAAGAAAAGTCCCATTGTAAGTTTGGCCTCTGGTATTTTCTATTTGTACAAAAGGTTACACAATGGAATGGTGGTTGCCTGTAGGCTGCGCTTTCCATTCCACCACTGGAATGTGAATTAATTTGAAATCAGGGCCCCTTTTCATCTTTGTTTCCCTAGCAAGATGCTGCAAGTCAAATGGTTTTAGACAATGTATTTTAATTTATAGTGTTTCAGCTGCATTAATTATGATGTAGTCCTTAAGATTCACAAAAATAACTTGACTTCTCATTCATTTTAATCTAAAAAACATTTCCCAATTCTTAATACAACAAAATGCTATAGGAACTGTGGAAAGGAAATTACCCAGATAAAGAAGAAAGCTTAGACATTGTATGTAGCATAAATAATCTTAACATCAAACCCATCACTTTGCTTTGCACCTGCAAACAGATAAGTTGCCAGCAGACCACTGAGCACAGGTGTTATGTACTCAATTCACCTGAGACCCCCTAAACAGAATAAACAACTAAACTCACTTCTCCATAAAGCCTCTGAGTGAATCCTTATGAAGCGCTTGACAGAGTGAACTTTTCTAGTCCCTAAAAGTAGTTAGGTCAGAATTCAGTCCCACTGTTTGTTCCAAGGAGATATAAAAAACTCTGTGGTATTAGTTGGTACATCAAAATCAATGAATCAGAAAGATGATGCAAAAGGAGAATTATATAATGATGTTCTGTAATTATTAATAAAAGAGGTGGCTATATCTGGTCCCAGGGAGACATAGTGAATTGATTTTCTTTAACAAGCTCAGCAGGCAACTCTGAGCTTAGAACCATGAAACAGATGCTTATATTAGAACAGAGGCTTGCAGGGGTAATTTTTAAAAGTGTGGCTTCTCAGGAACCACACTCAGATTCATTTTTAATAGGTCTGTTTGGGGCCCAGAAATTTTAATGCTTGACAAACCTAGATCCCCATGTGTTTCTGACAAAGTTAACCTCTAGATTGAACTTCTTATTAAAAGTAAGGTTTACTGAGGTATTTTTGTTATACAAAAATAAAATTGCCCTCTTTATGAGCAGTTTGATGAGTTGTATAATCGCAACATTAGCAATATGCAGAAGTTTCATCATCCTAAAACTTTTTTTTAAAAAAATGAATTCAATTTTTTAAAAATATATTTTATTGATTTTTTTACAGAGAGGAAGGGAGAGAGAGAGTTAGAAACATTGATGAGAGAGAAACATCGATCAGCTACCTCCTGCACACCTTCTATTGGGGATGTGCCCGCAACCACGGTAGATGCCCTTGACCGGAATCGAACCCGGAACCCCTCAGTCCACAGGCTGACGCTCCATCCACTGAGCCAAACCGGTCAGGGCCACCCTAAAACTTTTCCTCCTGTCTGGTTGCACTCAATGCTTCTTCCTGCCCTAAATACATGACAACCATTTATTTGCTTTCTGGCACATAAAAAGAGTCATCGTATGTGCATACTGTGTTCTTTCATTTATCATTATTAAGAGTCATTCATGTTGTTGCAAGTAACAGTGATTTATTTATTGTTTTTGATTGTAGAATAATATTTCACTTTATGGGTATACAACAAATTCTTAATTCATTAACAGGTATATGCACATTTAAGTTTTTTTGTTTGTTTATTTGTTTTTAGATTTTGACAGTTATAGCTACAGATGCTATGAATATTAGCAAGTAAGTCTTTGTGTGGACATGTGTCTGCATTTCTCTTGGAATTGTTGGGTCATGTAATTGTATGTTTACGTTACATGAAAGAGCCAAACTGCTTTTCAAAGTGGCTGCGCCATTTTGCATTCCACCAACAATGTATGATAAGTCAACTTGCTTTACATACTCGCCAGAACATATTGTTGATCATTTTCACTTTACCCATTCCAGTGAATATATAGGGGAATTTCATTATGTTTTGGTTTGCATTTCTCTATTGACTAATGATGATGAGGGTTTTTACATGTTCTCATTGTCAGTTGGCACATCTTCTTTAGAATGATGTTTCTAACTCTCTATCCCTCTCTCTTCCTCTCTGTAAAAAATCAATAAAATATATTTTTTTAAAAACCAATCTACCTTTTTTAAAATCCACTGATTAATAAATGTACATCTGAAAATCACTTTTCCCCATGCAGTATAACAGAATCACAGAAGTGCCACCTCATTATTTTTATAGGACCTGCCCACTCTCAAGAGTAGAGATTATACAAGGGCTGGGCTCATCCAGAGTTATTTCAGAATTCCGCCTACCACCACATCCATGCCTTATTTCTAATTTTAAGGGGAAATCAATCTTTCACAATAACATGTGGTTTTAGCCACAGATATTTTGGTAGAGTTTATCTGGTTGAGAATTTTTACTTCTAATACTAGTTTGCTGAAAGTTTGTATTTGAACAGTTGTTGCTATTTTTTCAAATGATTTTTTTGTATGTCTGTTGAGATGATTATCTGGGTTTTATATTTTGCTTTTTAAAGTCAATTTCTATGGTTAATTACATTGATTAATTTTTAAATTAAATTTAATGTGGTGACATGGGTTAATAGGATCATATAGGTTTTAAGTGTACATTTCTATGATACATGATCTGTATATTACCTTGTATGCCCACCACCCAAAGTCAAATCATCTCCCATCATCATATATTTGGCCCCCTTGACAATCCCCTATCCTCTTTCCTCCAGTAACCACCATACTGTTGTCTGTGCCTCTAAGTTTATATCCCACATATGATTGAAATCATATAATTTTTAGCTTTTTCTGACTGACTTATTTAACTTAACATGATATTCTCAAGGTACTTCCATGTTGTTGCAAATGGCAGTATTTCATCTTTTCTTAGGACTAAGTAGTATTCCTTCCCCCCACCCCCTTTATTTGTATTGTTGACACTCTAACAGATGTTCCCATCTCTCCCATCTTGCCCACCTCCACCCATTCAATGGGTCCCTTTTCCTCTGGCATTCACCACACTGTTGTCTGTGTCCATGGGTTATGCACATATATTTTTTGGCTAATTCCTTCACGTCTTGCATTTCATTCCCCCCCCCCACCCCCCCACCCCCAGCCCACCTTACCCTTCTCCTCTGACAACTGTCAGACTGTTCCATGTATCTATGCTTCTGTTTCTATTTTGTTCATCAGTTTATTTTGTTCATTCAATTCCACATATAAGTGAGATTATATGGTATTTGTCTTTTTCTGACTGGCTTATTTCGGCTAGCATAATAATCTCCAGGTCCATCTATGCTGTCTTAATGGTAAGATTTACATCTAATTTATAGCCCCATAATGTTTCAATGTGTAAATGTACCACCACTTTTTTATCTACTCATCTACTGATGGGCACTTGGGCTGTTTCAAGATCTTGGCTATTGTAAATAGTGCTGCTATAAACATAGAATTGCACATATTCTTTCGAATTAGTATAAGCTTCTACTTATTTGTATATTTTGCAATTTCTTTCTTCAATGTCTTAAAGTTTTCTGAATATATGACTTTTACCTCCTTGGTTAAATTTATTTCTAAGTACCTTTTTGGGGGGAGGGGACTGCAATAGTAAATGTGATTGTTTTCTTAGTTTCTCTTTCTGATAGTTCATTGTTGGTGTATAGAAATGCCACTGATTTCTGGATATTAATTTTGTATCCTGCTACTTTGCCATATTCATTTATTCATTCTAGTAGCTTTTTGGTGGCATGTTTAGAGTTTTCTATTATAATATCATATCATCTGCGAATAATGACAGTTTTACTTTCTCCTTTCCAATTTGGATGTCTTTTATTTATTCTTCTTGTCCGATTGCTGTGGCTAGGACTTCCAGTATTATGTTGAATAAGAGTGGTGAAAGTGGGAATCCTTGTTTTGTTCCTGAGTCGTATTACTTTTTAAAGCATGGAATCAACTTTGAATTACTGAGATAACCCCCGACTTGTTTATTATGAATTGTAAATTTTTTATATTTTGCTTGATTTTATTTGCTAATATTTTGTTAAAGATTATTTAATCTATGTTCATGAGGGATTTTATCATGCAGTTTTTTCTTTTATTGTTTTTACTTTTTAAATCAGGGAAATGCTGGCCTTAAAAAAATTGATTATGACATGCCCCTTCCTCTTATATATAGAGGCATACCTCAGAGATATTGTGAGTTCAGTTCCAGACCACTTCAATAAAACAAATATTGGAATAAAGTGAATCACTCTAATTTGTTGGTTTCCAAGTTTATATAAAAATTATGTTTAGGAGACAATCAAGATGGTGGCATAGGTAAACACCTGAATTTGTTGCCACACACAACCACATTAAAACTACAACTAAAAGACAAAACGAATACCATCCAGAACCAAGGGGAAGGCTGGCTTAGTGGAAATTCTACAACTAGAAGGAAAGAGAAAAGTGCAATGAGTCCAGTAGGAGATGCAAAGGTGCGAAAGAGCGGAGGTACGGAGGCGCGCATGGAAGGGGCTGGCAGCTGGGTATGCTGTTGTCTTTTTCAATCGGGAGAAACAAGCTCCCTACTGCTCTGAACTCCAGTTCCAGGTGAGAATTTAGGGACCCAGACTCATACGGAGAGAAACTGGACTGTCTGGCATCAGGCCGGAACGTGAGGGCGGCTTTCTCGCAGAGATGCTTGCAGCGGTCATTGTTCCTGCAAGGGCCGTGGAACACAGACCCCGAGACCTTTCCGAGGCAGAGCAGACTGGCAGCCATTTCGGTTTGCTCCACCCTGGTGATTCCGAGACCCTGCCCCACCCAATTTACAACCCCACCCAAGCTGTCCGCTGAGGCTTTTGCATATGAATGGCCTGGCCTTTCTCCGCCTAAGAACCTGGGCAGACTCAGTGAGCACCAAAGCCCCACTGAAGCAAGTCCTGCCCTGTAAGGGTGTTTCCAGCACAGAAGTTCTCCCATTGTAGACACAACTGGTCCTTACAGCCAATAGGCCTGGAGGTCAATTCCACCCAGTGATACAAACAGCAATCAAGGCTTAACTACAGCAAGACTGTGCACACAGCCCACAAAGGGGTGCACCAAGAGTGTCCACCTCAGGTAATTAGGAAGGCTGAGCCACTGGGCCCTATAGGACACCTAGCACACAAAGCCACTCTATCAACACTGGGAAGCAGCCAAAATGAGGAGACAAAGAAACAGGTGACAAATGAATGAAATGGAGGAAAGCAAACTACTGGATATAGAGTTCAAAACCATGGTTATAAGGTTACTCAAGAATCTTTTGGAAACCCCCGGAGGCCCGGATGGCGGCGGGGCAGGCGGTGGCTTGGGCTGTCCTGCCCCGCCGCCCCGAGTCACACATGGGAGGCCCGGATGGCAGTTCATGCTGTCCCACCCTGCCTGCAGTATGCAAATTTAACGGCCATCTTTGTTGGGTTATTTTGCATACTCTTCTGATTGGCTGTGGGCATAGCGAAGGTACGGTCAATTAGCATCTCTGTCTTTTATTAGTGTAGATGTCTGTATTACTATGGTAGTAATGAACTACTGATACACTATTATTAAATAAAGTCCAAACTTCATTCAGCTTTGCTGTGTCTTTATGTAATGAATAATTTTTCTGGTTCAGGAGCCCATCTAGGATATCACATTCTATTTAATTTCACTGTGTCTATTTAACTCTTGGCTGTCATGGTTTCTTAGATTTTTCTTCTTTTTGATGACCTTGATAGTTTTAAAGAGTATTGCTCTGCTCAGCTCTTTTGTATAATGTACCTCATTTAGCATTTGTCTGACAATTTTCCTCATGATTAGACTGGGGTTATGGGTTATTGGGAGGAAGATCACTGAGGTTAAGTGCCATTTTTATCACATCATAGCAAGGGTACCTCACTTATTGCTGTTGATGTTGACCTTGATCACCTAGCTGAAGTGGTATTTGCCAAGTCCCTCAACTGTAAAGTTAATTGCCACCACCCTCCCCCTCACTCCCCCCCACACACACACACACACATCACACTGTCTCTTTGGAAGGAAGTCACTAGGTACAGCTCACACATAAGAAGTGGAAAATTATGATTCTCTTCCTTGAGGAGTTAATATTTGCATAAATTATTTGGAACGTATGCTGGTTTGAGTAGTGGCCCCTTCAAATTTATGTCTTTCTCAGAACCTCAGAAGGTGATCTTATTTGAAAATAGGGTCATTGCAGGTGTAATTAAGTTACGATGAGGTCATACTAGAATAGGGTGGGAGAGTAGGGTGAGCCCTTAATCCGATATGACTGAGTTCCTTATAGGAGAAGAGACACCTGGACAGAGACACACAGAAGGAAGACAGACATGTGACAATGGAGGGAGAAGTTGAAGTGATGCGTCTACAAGTGAGAAATGCTGATGGCTGGCAACTACCAGAAACTAGAAAGATGCAAGGACAGACTCTCCCCTAGACTGTTCAGAGAACTAATGGTCCTGCCAACAACTTGACTGTGAAAGAGATTGTGAGAGAATAAATTTCTTTTGTTTTAAGCCACTAAGTTTATTGTGCTTTGTTATGGCCGCCCTAGCAAACTCATAGAGTTCTTCTGAATGAAACATTTGTCTCTTCTCCCACACTTATGTATTTATTCAAATGTTTATTTTGACTTGAGCCCCCAAATGCTAGCCAAGGTTTTCCAGGAACTAAAAGTGAAGGATTTGATGGTTTGAAAAAATGTCTACCCTTCTCCTGGTGGCAGACAGTCTTTATTTGTATAGAAGAAGAGTGCAGTAATTTGCACCCATGCTACAAGTCAATTACCATTTACAGCCCTGTACCACTGAGGAAAATGCTCTCTGGTCTCCTGCCCTGAAACCAATCTTTCTCACACCCCAGTGGGAGAAGCCCTTGGGAAAGATGTAACAAGTAGTCCAAGACTTTTTCATATCTGTGGCTCTAGGGCCACAAACACACCATCTAAAAAACATCTATACCATCTAAATCATCACACTAGCTCATATTTGGCCTTTACACTCTTGGCAATTCTTTTTCTTCTTCCACACTTTTATGGCTGTCACTCTTTTAAAGGCAAACCATGTCTGAGTGTCCTATCTTTCTTAAGAGAGATTTGTCGCCCTTTGGATTGTGATTTATATATTATCTGGCTTTTTTCTCATTGTTGGGGTGGGACTGATATTGTCTTGTGGCTTTTAACATCTTAAGTGTAAATGGAATCTGATGCAGACAGAAATCTAGGAACAACTAATTTTCTTAAAGGGCTCAAAGGAATTGGGCACATTGAAGGAAGCTTTGAAGTTCCACTTCTGTCTGTAATTATCTGTATGAAAACTTAGGATAACTTCAGATCTATTCCTCACTAGCTTAGACTAATGGGGTAATTGATAAACAAATTTATGTAAAATTACCTATTTCAGAAACATAGTGGGATCTTCTAAATTGTCTTGTTAGGCCACTTGCAGAAGCTCTGGTACCTGAGGGATCTATGTTTCAAATAAAATGAAAGTTGGGGCGGGAGGGGGGGGGGAGCGTGAAACTGAAATTGGAAATTACATTAAAGCAGCTTATAATCAAAAAAGGTTTTCAAATAGCTTCCCACCTTTTTTTCCTAACCTATCTTTACTATGAAATGATATTTATAATCTCTTTATTCCCCATAGGGAATTCCAAATCATTAACACAAATATGTTTATTTTAAGAAATTCTTAGGGGAATTTAAAAACTTCCCTGAAAGGAAAAAGGGGAGATATTTATCATTTATGAATAAAGTATCTTCTAGGCCCCAATGCTGAACAGCGATGAAATATTTCTTGCAATGAATGAACACAATGCTTATAACAACTATAGCACCTTATTTAACACTCTTTTGCACATGTACCCAGGGGTTCTGAACATGTTTAATAAATGAAAATAATACATAAATGCATATACAATTTTTCACTTTCTCAATAGACTGATAAAACAAAAACTAAGTTGAGCTAAAAGTAATGAAATGAAACCAAGCCAAGAAAAATTTAAGCTCCATGTAAAGAAGGAAAGATAGTAAACAGATTTATTAAAGTATGCAATTTTCTCCTTAGGGGGATGTTAAAAACCTGAGCTAAATCATTTTAAAAGGGCCTGGGGAAACACACAAATGCATACACATAACATTAAGCAACATGCTACAAGTACTTAGTTGCAGTGATTGGCAAACCATCTAAATGTGTACTTACCTTTAATATTTTTGAGGAGGCATAATTATAAAAAAGTGTCATAGCATGTATTATACTTGGAAAATAAATTGCAGGAATAAAGAGTTAAAACCATGGAAGCTATGAAGAAATTTAAAATTCATTTATATATTATATTGGAAAAGTTCTTTTTATACCAGTACAAAAAGCCTTATGTCATCATGTTAAACTTCATTAATTAAGATTTTAATTATTCTTAACAGTTAATGTCCACAACAGAAAGTAATTGAATAATAATATGAAAATATGGCATTCAAAATAAAGAATAGGAGCCGATATTTACTGGACAGCTATTTCATGTCAGCTGCCCTTACACCTACTTGATAAATATTAGTTTGTTGAAATCACCTAACAACCAAATGAAGTGCATAATATTATTATCCACATTATATAGATGTAGAAACTCCTGGTTAGATGTGTTGACTTGTCCATGTTCTCACAGCCATTAAGTATTTATGCAGTGTAACAAGATCAAAACCTAGGCCTGGGCACCCTAAATCAGAGCTTCTCAGAATTTAATGTGCATTTGGATCAACCAGGGATCTTGTTAAAATGCAAATTGTGATTCAGCATGTCTGGGTTGGGGTTCTGGTGTCTATTTGTAATAAGCTCCCAGATGAGCCTGATGCTGCCTTCCAAAAACCACACGATGACTAGCAAGGCAACAGCGTATGACATTTTACTACTAAATTTATACTGCCTCACATGGATATCAACTGAATCAATCATAAACAAAATGCAGCTAATTATGGACTGATGAGACTCTATTATGTGTTTAAGCATGATGGGTGTAAGGCTGGGATCAGAAATTCTATACAGGATAATAAGAGTTTAAAATGATAAAAGGGTTTTGGAGACATTGGCAAAAAGTTTCCAAAATTTAAAATAAAAAATCTCAAAACTTATGTGCTTAAATATAAATAAATGTATATATAGAAATGTATATATACAAATAAATGTATATATTTTAAAGCGTTGATTGTATTATTATTTGTAATAGCCACACACACAAAAGGAATTCTCCAAACTATTTAACAGTAGAAGAAAAGTTAAATAAGATAGAATAAATAGCCCTGGCTGGTTTGGCTCAGTGGCTAGAGCATCAGCCTGCAAACAGGAGGGTCCTGGGTTCAATTCCAGTCAAGGGCACATGCTTGGGTTGTGGGCTCGATCCCCATTTGGAGGCATGCAGGAGGCAGCCAATCAATGATTTTCTCTCATCATTGATGTTTTTATCTCCCTCTCCTTCCTCTCTGAAATCAATAAAAATATATTTTTAAAAAAGATAGAATAAATATACCCAATTAAATATTAGACAGCATTAAAAAAGACATATAATAAAATTACCTTATTAGAAAAGAACTTCATTTGTTTTGTAAACCCAGTGTAGGTAGGGCTTCCTATTCATGTCTGTAACATCCATACAGATAAAGCATGCCTTTTACACAGTAGGTGCTCAAAACCCAATAATTTCTTGTTGCCTGAATAAATGTATGCCTTCCAAGTTATACTATTGAGAGAGAAAGGGTGTAATAACATTTATAGATTTGGGGTGAATTCTATATATTTTGGGTAGAGGTAGAATTGTACTTTTATATGTTCATCTATGGTTTGAATATTTAATGTTTGCAATTTAATGTTTTGCTAATTTGTGGAAAATTAAATTAAAATATACAAAAAGGAGCATCAAAAATATCAAGAAATTATCATGCTAGTCTTCAGATCCCATGAATCAAATCATGTGACATAAAATTTATCATCTTAACCATTTTTAAATGTATACAGTTCGATAGTGTTAAGTATTTCACATTGTTGTGTAAGAGATCTCCAGAGTTTTCCATCCTGCAAATCTGAAACTCTATACCCGTTAAACAACAACCACAGTCTCTTTTAAAAGAAGGGCTTCAAGCTACTGTATTGAATCAAAGATAAATTTCCTTCCAGATTTGTTCCACATATTTTATTCATACATTTAACTTTGTGCAGCCAAAATTAGCCTCTAGGCTTCTCCTTTGTCAATTTTTTAAGAGTCCACTTTGTTTAATGCTGTCCCCCAAAATACAGGGAGAGGCAAAGCAAATTAAATGTTACCAAATGACCTGCAGTACTATCTAGTTCTACAGATAAATTTTACAATATTAAAAATGCCACAGAAATCATGAGGCAATTGGGGAATTAAAAAGGGAGATATGACCAAAAGAAAATGTTTTACTCTGTATTCTAAAAATCTGTTTGTATTCACAGTGACTATTTTTATTCTTCAAGTCTGCCAAAATTTAGTTGTAAATAAAAATGGAACCTGCTCAAAATCTGGAAGATTATTAACCTAGATCCTAGGACTTTGAATTACATATAATTTACAACTACAATTCTAATTTTCAGTTTTAGAATATGTAAACACATCTATTTCTAAAGATTGTGCCAGATACTTCCTTTATTCTTTATGCTTTCAACTATTTCCTGGAATATATGGATCTGAGATGTTTCAAAATCCCTAGGACTATAAACTCCATCCTGAAGTCATTTATGTCATGAACCATTTGAGTCCTGCAATTTTGTCTTCTCCTGAGATGAGTTCACCACCAGATAATTTGAAGAAAGTCACTCCGGGCTAAACACTAACACATGATGTGGTTGACACTTGTGTATAACTAGAACTGATTTTTCCATTCATCCTATTTCCAACCTGTCAAATTTCTTTTTTGCGTGTATTGAGATCTAACTGCAATAGAACTTCACTTTGCACAGAAGGGATTTTGGGGGGTGAAAATGTATAGTAAGTAAAGGCTATAAATTGATGGTATGGTCTCAAGTGAGGGAATGGATTGTCAGATGTACCTACGGGCAAACTGGTTCACACTACAGAGATCTCCTCGTACTGATGATCAGCATCCTGTTCGCAGGGTGCTGTGGATGAAGGTGACCTGTATCACCCTCGACTATTCACAATTAACCTGGAAATCTTTTTTTTTTTAAAAAAAAAATTGATTGATTGATTTGGAGAGAGAGAGAGAGAGAGAGAGAGAGAGAGAGAGAGAGAGAAAGTCAACCACATAAATTAGACATTTGCTTTTGTAGTCCAGGTACAACTTTAAGTGATATCTAATTTAGTCTTTGTTCTCAAATTTCTGTATTTGTATGTACTCTTAAATTGAGTACTCAATGATCATGACTCCTCAAGGTTAGTTATGACACCAGTCATTTCCATTTCACTGCTCATCACTTGTGAGGCTGCAGGTGTGGCTGGTTTCTGACAGAGCTCCAAGTGCAGAACGCCCTCTGTTCTCCAGCTAAGCCCAAGATGCTGACAGCACAGGTGCAGGAAGAGGTCACTGTGAGAACTAATTTCAGGTAGCGCCCTAGGCAGTGATTCTTTCCTCAAAGTGGCTAATTAAGAATACTATGGCATGATTGATACTTTTTCTTCCTACCATTACCTCACTTCAACTGCTGATTGGAACTTGGCATGGGCAATCTGGATGGTTCAAAGGAAATGCAACATTTGAATTAAAATATCCACGAACTTGCTGTAAAAGCTAATTTGAGGGTAGGCAATTTCAGGCAAATGTTGAGAATGTGAAAGCAACTTTTGTTCTAGTACAACTCCGATAGGACTTATGTAGTATGTAGGATATCAGAAATTTACATGAGAAATAATTATTTTCTATCACCAGTCCCAAATGTCACTTAAGACTTAGATAGGCAGTGATGGTGTTTATTTAATAAAGAGGTACATGCAATTTTGTGGTGTATGGATACAACCTTTTGCATGCATGTGTATGCACTCACAAAATTCGTAATATTATATATATTTTTTTATGATACAAACTGTCATGTTTTCTTTTGGTATCTCACTCACAGTGGCAATTATGTATTTGCTTGGTGCCATTATCCTCATAGTTTAATTTGGATACATATTGTGAATTTGCAAAACAGCCAGTTGGGATTAATACGATTTATACAATTTTGTGGGTATGTTGTTGTTATTGTTGTTTTTCCCACTTTGGCCTTTTATTTATTTATTTATTTTGCCGTTTATTTTTTAATTTTTTTGTTGTTGGTGGTGGTGAGTACAACTCTTTTTTTCTTTTCTTTTTTTTATTGATTAAGATCTTGTCCTGGCCGGTTTGGCTCAGTGGATGGAGCGTTGGCCTGCGGACTCAGGGGTCCCAGGTTCGATTAGATCAGGGGCGTGTACCTTGGTTGCAGATATGTCCCAAGTGGGGGGGGTGTGCAGGAGGCAGCTGATCGATGTTTCTCTCTCATTGGTGTTTCTGACTCTCTGTCCCTCTCCCCTCCTCTCTGTGAAAAATCAATAAAATATATTTTTTTAAAAAAAGATCTTACGTATGTGTCCTTATCCCCCCCCTCCCATTGGACACACACCCCCTCCCCGCTCATGCCCTCACCCCCCCCCCCCCGGTGTCTGTGTCCATTGGTTATGCTTATATGCATGCATACACGTCCTTTGGTTGAACCCTCCCCCTTCTCTCCACCCTCTCCTACCTTCCCTCTGAGGTTTGAGCATCTGATTGATGCTTCTCTGTCTCTGGATCTGTTTTTGTTCATCAGTTTATGTAGATTTATACAGTTTTTAAGACGATGTAGACCAATCAAAATATAGTCATTTATGCAATAACTAAATTGACAGTATTTTCATGTTACAACATAGAAATATCATTGAAATATAGAGTCAGGCATCCACTTAAGTTGAATTCAAAGACATACTAAGACTTGCTATGCAAAATGTAGTCTGGAGACCAAAAGCATCAGCATGGTCTGCAAACTTGTCAGAAATACATAATCTCAGGAACCTCCACAGACTAAAGTGGATCTATACTCTAACAAGAACCCAAACGGTCACTGTGTTCATCAGAATTTCACAAGCACACCACTGGGAAGAAGTAAATTATATTTGATTTATCCAATATATTGTTCTTTGCCACCAGAAATGAACAGGCACTTTGATTTATTGAGGTTTTTAGCATCCACTTTGGGGATTAAAATGCGCTAAAGTTATTATGCTGTCCATTTAAACCTTGCAGACCTAAGCATCTCTTGTAAATATATAACCAATCTGTGTTTGTTTGTTTTTTACAACAAATCAGAATAGAATATATTTCTGGAATGAGGACAGTTTTCTAAACAAATTAATTTTGGAAGAAATTTGAAACACATATGTAAATTTCTAAATTAACAAATAAAGAGCAAATAACAAAATGAAGGAAAATATTTGTCCCAAATATGGTAAACACAAAATTTTCAGTAAATAGGCAAAAGACATAGAGAGTCATTGTTTTTTGTATCTTTTGTACTGGGACCCTTTGACAGTCACTTGATATTAAATGTGTAAATATTTCTGTTCTCTAATTTCCTCATGTATAAAATGGGACAATAAAACTTCCATTAGAAGGCTATTGTGAATGTTATATAAATTATGCATGATAGCATATTGAGAAGAGTGTCAGACACATAGAAAACATGTAATTATCATTTAGTCTTTTTTAGGTATAAAAACATTTATTTAGAGTGAGAAAAGAATTGCAATCAATTATGAAGTTAAAAAAGCTGATCGATACTACAAACATGAAAAAAACATTCTTCGGTTTCATAATCTTTGACTGCTTTTTTATATGACAACAATTTTCAGGCACAGATGATAGGCCACCAGTTGCCTGAGGATCACCGGTTCCGGAGAAATGTACCCACCAACCCTGAAGGTAACCGTATCTCAACCAAGTTCATCCAAGACAGCAGAAGGCATAGCAGCGGCACCCAGGATCAGTACTATATCAGCACCCTTCATCCAAGAAGTGAAGCAAAACCCCCAAAAGTTGCCTGAAAAGTTCTTTCATGTTTAAAGATAAAACATGAAAGAAACGGAACTTTCTCAAGGGTGTCTTTTTGTCTAAAGTATGGTGTACTTGAAGGAGAAATCTGGCCTGAGGGGATAAACTTCATTTGGTATTCTGGCCACTCCTGGTATTGATTTTTAAAATAAAGTGTTTTTATTTAGGATCAATTTTCTAGAAGATTTATTTAAGATCAAATTTCTAGAGAGTTATTGTTTTAGGATAGATGTATACCTTGTTAAAATGTAATAATAGAAAAAAATAGACTGGATTTCCCTTGTAAAAGCAGTTTCCGATAATGTTTCACAGAGATTTTGATTCAGTTCAACACTGCTTCTTTTTTGGTGTACAATTCTATAATACATCATCTGTATAATGTATTGTGTGTACCACTGCTTCTTAAAAAACATCATAAGAAAGAGAAGAAAATATAACTGAAAATGAGTGGATTTTTTTTATATTTTCCAGGTGAAAAGTGAAAATAATTTATGGAATATACAAGACTGTCTACAAAGACAAAGTGTATAATAGTAACAATGATGGTCACATGAGAAACAATTGCTATTACATGTTGGGCCATTGCAAAGTACAAATAACTGCCTGTGCATTGCTTCTGATCCTAACAGCAAACTACAAGAGGTTTTATTACCATCAGGTAGTATTATTTCTGTTTTAAAGATGAGGAATATAACGTCCTAGGCCTCAGACAAGGAACTACCAAGAGATAATTAGATGGCTCATTCCCATTAGTCTATATCAATATCTTCTTTTAAGCCAGGCCAGAGAATAATATGTCTTCTTTTCCCCCATGCATATTGTTGCACTAATTCTTTTTTCTTTCTTTTTTAAAAAATATATTTTATTGATTTTTTTACAGAGAGGAAGGGAGAGGGATAGAGAGTTAGAAACATCGATGAGAGAGAAACATGGATCAGCTGCCTCCTGCACACCCCCTACTGGGGATGTGCCTGCAACCAAGGTACATGCCCTTGACCGGAATCAAACCTGGGACCCTTCAGTCCGCAGGCCGACGCTCTATCCACTGAGCCAAACCAGTTAGTGCTCTTTCTTTCTTTCTTTCTTTCTTTCTTTCTTTCTTTCTTTCTTTCTTTCTTTCTTTCTTTCTTTCTTCTTTCTTTCTTTCTTTCTCTCTTTCTCAGTTCTGTTTATTTTATTTTATTTTATTTATTTTATGCACCAATTGTTATATCAATATCTGGAGCCTCCACTGTACTAACAATAGAGTAAGTATGCATTCAACCCTGGTGTGTATATATGACACTAAAGTCCCCACTCTTAAAAATTCATTCTCCGACAATTGGCCATTGTAGACACCAGCTACTGATGACATGCTCACTTGTTGACAGCCGTCATTTCCATAGAGAAAATAAAATTTCTATTTTCTGTTAGTGTCACCTGTTAACAACCCTAGAGCAAGGATATGTGTAAGAACATTAACTGTTTCCACACATCAGAGATGAGGTGATGCTTTTCCAGGTTTCTTCTGAAAACTCTGGCTCCCTGGTATATAAGTAGTTGGTGTTTGATATAGATTTGCTAACGATGAAAGGAAAGGATACAGTCAATTTCTACCCTTAAAGGGACACGGGGCTGCTGAGAAGAGGATCTCCCTTTCCCATAATTGAATAAATGGAAGACAATGGGATTTATCTTTATTCTGAATTTTATAAAATGTCCTTCTCTCGCAGGAAAAAAAAAAAAGAGAGAATTGAACCCATTTTACTTGATGAAACTCTTAAATTTGCAAGATATGTCTCATCAAATCTTCATTCGCAACAGAACAATTAAATAATTGCTTCTAAGTCCTTTTAAGACAAAGTTCAGGATAGCGGTTTTTCTAAGTCTAAAGTTTTTACACAAATCATTTTTCTAGCTACTCTCAGGTACTTATCACTCTGTGACTTTCCTCACTAATTTCTTTCTTTAAAATGTTTTGTTTTGTGTTAATTTTGCAGCTTGTTTCATTTTTTTTTTTTTTTGATAGTTCTAAACCCAGGTTTGGCAAAGGAGTTTCCAATTCACCTGAATGCAAAAGTAAAAGGGCTGTGTTACCAACTGCACAATATCCGCAGTGTGGAGTGAATGCTTATTGAAGACAGGAGACACATATTGGAGAAACAGAGAGACTATATAGAGCTGGCATTTACAGAAAGTACTTATGAAACTTGGATAAGCGTCTCTAGAACAATAACACCTTGGGACTGACACTGGGCTGCCATTTCCCAGGAAGCATCAGTATGAGAGTCCAGAGAAGCTGGTTGCGGGGCTTTGCATGGGCAGAGTCCCGGCAGACAGGCATGCGCACTGTGGGATACACAGCGGTGACGTGTTAGTGCTCCTTCTCTCAGTGCAGTCTGCAGGCTGTGGGATGAGGATGTGCCTTTGACGAGGAAACACGCCTGGAAGATAAATATGACTTAGCTTTGCAGATGCACTGGAACAAAAGGAATGAAAAAAAAAAATACAAACAGAAAGTTTGATAGACTTGGCCACATGATAAGTTAAAAATATCTGCATGTTAAGACACATGAAAAAGGGCATTTCAATAGAAAAATAGAGTAAGAAATATAACTTGACAATATTCCCTGGCGGCCATAAATAAACCTATGGAACATATTGAACTTCACTTATAATCAAACAAAAAGGATGCAATTGAAATAACAAAGAATCCCCACTGGAAAAAAGCAAAAGAGAATAAAAACTAGCAGCAAGTAGAAAACAGGCACTTTCACACGTTGTTATTGGGAATGGAGAAAACACATGACAAGTACATTTGAAGGAAAAATTCTCTAACAAATGTATCTTCAATTAGAAATGTCTTTGGGAAAGTAATATCATTTATCAGAATTTGTCACAGAGACCATTAGAGATGTATTAAAAATCCTATATATTGAATAATTCATGGCAAATATTTATAACAATATATGAATGCAGTCAAAATAATAATTTTAAAGAATATTTAAGAATGTGGGGAAATAATTATAGTTACTAATATGTAAAAAGAAAACTTTGCAAGACAACATGTACATTATAAGGTCAACTATATAATTATAACATGAAAACTCAGCACCAAATATTTAAAAAATGGTTGTGTCATGATGATAGAATTATGATTTACATTTTTTAACACTTAGATTAAATTCATATAGGTGAATGTCTCTAATATACAGAAAGTTATATAACTAAGTGTAAACCTTTCTTAAACTAAATCTTCCTAACCTCTAGGCTTACTAGCAGAGGTAATAAATTAAAAATTGATTTTTGTTTTCAGTTCTAGGGAATACATCCATAACACTAGATAATACTCTTATATCACTATTCATCTCTCTGAAAGATGAAGATTTAGCTCATTTATATCACTACTTACTCATTCCTTTTCCTACCAATTCAATTACATCATGCAGTTTAACTTTTCAGTTTGTTAAAATATTGAAGTAAAAAAACATCGAAGCCACATTTCTTACTATCTCCACTACAGAAATTATCTCTTGGCTTCTCACTTTGTTAGATGAGGCTATAATTGTCCTATTCCTTTACTTCCCTGCTCCTCTTCTACCATTCAATTTCTGACATTTATAACATTATTTATGCATCTGTAAGACAACAGCTATTCTGTAACCACATTAACTTTTGTAATTTGTGTGGGGATTGATTTTTACATTTACAACAATTGGAGACTATTAGCTTGATTATGACTGTGTCATGTTTTTAACCTCAAATCCATGTGGTGTGATTCTTCTTTGACTACAATATCATGATCACTGAGTAGTCAAAATAGAATATTCCAAGGATCAAATGATTCTAACCTTCTGTGGCAGCCAATGAGAAGGAGCTCTACCAACCTTCAACTGCAGGGGATGTGTTAACCAAGGACCCCAGAAGCTGCGATCTGAAATCTCTGCGTTTGCACAGAGGCCATGCTTTAAGGAGCTGCCTCTAGCCAATGGCTGAGTATGGGCAGGCCCAGTCCTGGGCCAAGTGGGACTCTTCTCATAGCTTCAAAGGGATCAAGGACTCCCTAAAGGCCTGCTGTACCTTCTTCCTTAGACTGCTCAGCACTCTAGGATGCTCCCATCCTACCTTCCTTCCCTCTCGTCTGCACTAGGACTCAGACTTCCATTGCTTTCTGAAAACTGCCTCAGCTCTAGCTTCCTCCCCATTTTCTCACACAATAACTTACCCACACAATAACCTTGCAGGTTAAAGCTAGTTTGGCATGGGTTTCTCTGGCCCTCTGGACTAACATAAATGCGATTAGTTCATTAAAACCAGGCAACATTTTAATTTGCTTTATATTTTAACCCTCATTTATGAACATTTTATTATTAATATTAATTACTATATTAATTATTAATTACATATATGAAGTGATATATTTATATACAAATGTATTAGTTATTAGTTAAACATTTACCTTTTAATCTATTGTTTTATTACATGTTTTTTTTTCAAATTTTCAATTATATTGTCAATTCTGGATGCATACCATTTTCTTCACGCCCATGACCTCCCTCCCTCTCAGAGAACTTTAATTGTCATCCTAGAATTTTTCACCTATCCACAGGTTTGAAATCACTATCAGTTGGATCTCAGAATCTTTTCTTGACTTATTCCTTGTTTCTTCTGAAGCACATACTCAACGACTTTCCTAAGACAGGATGCACCAGAAATAAATTTCCCAGTTTTGAAATTAGTAATGGCTTTGTTGTGACTTAGATGTTATTAATAATCTGTCAGTATTTTCAATTCTAGGTAGAAAATACTTTTTTCCTCAGAAATTGAAAGTCCTTGCTCCATTGTATTCTAACATACAGTATTGCTGATAAGAATTATGAGGTCCATTTGTTTTCTTACCCTCTTGATAATCTTCTCCTCTATAAATCCTCTTATCTTTTCTATATTATTCACCCTAAATTTCACAGCAATATATAAAGGTATGAATTTTGTGCCTGTGTGTGTGATTGGTAAAATACTTTTAAGATCTATGTTTCTCTTTAGCTTTTAGTAATTCTTATCTTTCATAATTTCCTGTCTTCCATATTCTTTGTTGTCCATTTCTCAAAAAACTTTAAAGTTTGAGACTCAATATCCTGGGTTCTTCCTCTGTCTCTTATCTCCACTCCACCTCTATTCTCAGTTTAGTTTGTACTTGTTCACTATAAAAAATGTAGCTTCCATTTATTTATTCCATAGCTGATCTGATATTTCTTATGAACCTCACACCACCCATAAGGAAACAGATATTTCAGTGACAATATCACAGCTGTTTTTGGTTAAAACAGTCTATTCATGTGGGGAGCCGCTATAGGGTTAAACCTCGGACTGACCTGTTGGCAAAGTCACAAACAAGTCCCAGCTTAGAGGGCACAGTCCTCTTAGCATAATTAGGCTTGATCTTATGATGCTCCCTAGATCTTACCTGGGAAGCTAATGGGCTGAGGGAAGTGCAGCAAGAACAAGAACAAAAACAAGTGAAACTCACAAGAACAGTGTAAACAAGTGAAACTCACAAGAACAGTGTAACTTTGGTAACCACTACCTTGTTTACCTCTGGATATAAAAATAAAGGCTCAGTTTGCCTTGGGATCTTTCTCTGTGGCCTCAGCCAGGCATAGGAAGATCCACAGAGACTAAAGAGAGCTAGAGAGTTCTGAACACAGTCTCCGTGTAAAACATTCTTCGCTGACTCCATCCACACCTTTGGGAACCCCTGAACCCCCGGGGCTGGACCCCAGCATATTCATAGTTCAACTCCCCTCCAGTGCTGGTTTAGATAGCTCCTTTCATATTAACAAGTCTCTTTTAGATGATTTTCTCTTTTCTCTCCCCGCCAATAGCAATGTGTATGGGAGGTGTCTTAATGTGTCCTTGTCGTGGTTAAGAGTATAGATTCATGCATGTTCTTTACTGCAATGAGGGCTAGTCTGGCATGAGCACTGGACAAATAACCACTGCCCCTGGATAGGTGTTGTTTGGCATTTTGTGGGACATGCAGATACCCGTGATAGGATCGGTGGTTCTTGTCCATTTGTCTTTCATCTGAAAGTCCTCACACTCCAGGCTTCTTTTCTCCAATCCTTGGCCTCTTTTTTGTTTTTTAATTCATGTGCTCAGTGGCTTCTTTTTATTTTGTCAAGTAAGCAACTACCACTCACCTGCCTGTTCGTTACACATAGGTTAGTAGTGGGGTTAGAGAATTATCTCTGTATTTTAAATATTTGCTTCTCCCAACATTCTCATTTCTTACCTGTGGGATTTCTCAGACTCTTAAAGCCACATTGAGCAGGGCAGGGCCCTGAGGTGGAAGCGGGTGTTTCAGAGGACTCGTGACTTTCTCCATGCTAGTTGAATGGCATCAGGACACTTGCTCTATGCGCTCAGATTCCCCAGAGCATATCTGGTTGCATTTAAATCATGTGCCATGGAACAGACTGTGGAATCTCAAAGAGAAGGTGGGCGTGGGTGGGTGGGAAGAGATTAACCAAATAATTTATTCTTTGCATATATGCATAACCCATGGACACAGACAATAGTGTAGTGAAAGCCTGGAGAGGGAGGTGGATGCAGGCCAGAAAGGGTCAATTATTGGGGGGAAAAGGGGGGGCGGGGGCATCTGTAATATTTTCAACAATAAATATACATTTAAAAATAAAATAGGAAAAAATAAAATAAAACATGTGCCCTGCTAAGATTAGGACTTAACAGACAAAGTAACAATTAAGTACGGAAACTTGAACGAGTTACCATCATCTTACTTCTTCCTGTGATAATACTTGAGGTTAGAAAGGAGTAGCCTATTTTATTCCTTCCTACTTTAGTCCCGTCTCATGACTCAGCCCCGTGGCTGGCAGAGTCAGGAGAGACGTCAGTCCTGTGATAGAGGAGCACAAAGTAGGAGGCATTTCAATAACATTGTACTTACTACTGGTCTTTTGCACAGACCCTGAGGAGCACCTCCATCTTCCCCTCCTGAATTTAGGACTTATTGAGAAATAAAGACAGAAGAAATAGATAGGTGGGAAGAAACTGGCATCATTATTACTGCTAAAGCTGCTTGGTCAATGTGACTTTAAGAATATGCTACTTGGATTTGACCCACCCAATACTGACAAAGCCAAACAAAGATGGCCCTTCCTGACTAGGAAAAGCTCATCCCCTGAAGGAGTTAGTTGGTCACCCAAGAGAACTTGGAGCGCCCTGAGCCGTTTGGACAAGTGTGTCAGTTCTCTATCATTAGCCAGAGGAGAGGGAGGGAGCAGAACAGAGCTGTATGTGTTCTTCCCATATCTTTATTCCCGGATTTGAAGATAAGAGTTTGTTCCTTTTTTCATGTAAATATGAGACATGGGAACTAAATAGGCTAAACAATTCTATGACCAGCTGCTCACTTTCATGGAGGAGATGGGTGATTGATCGGGCTAGAGCTATTCCCAATTTCATGCAACTCCTCCCCTAATGCCAATGGCCTCCAAGACGCATGGCAGAAGCTAGCTTCCTCCCCAGAGAGTTTTGAAATGGGTTAGAACCAACCTTCCTATTTCAGATCAGAAGCGTCGGCATCACCTGGGGGCTTGTTAGAAATGCAGACGTGGTTAGAAATGCAGAATTTCAGACCCAACCCAGATCATCTTATTCTGTATTTAACAGGATCCCCAGGTAATTCTTATGTACATTAAAGTTTTAGAGGCACTGGTGTAGAAGTACCTTAAAGGCTTTGCTGAACCTTAAACTAAATATTTCTTTTCAATCAGCTCCCCAGTACAAATTATGCACATCCCCTATCTTCAATGTTCCTCACCAGAGATTATGAGATGAAATTAAATAGTAGTGGATGAAGTAATAAATGAGATTAAATAATAGTTATTGAAGTAGTCTGCTAGCAATCAGTCATACATTCTCTAGATTTGAATTTCAGCTCCCTTCTGTTATGGAGTGCAAAAGAAAAGATCACAATCCAAAAGTTGAATCTCTTTATCCAAATATGAATATAAAACTTAAAAAAAAAACAGTTGTTGTTAAAGCAAAAGACATTTACTCCTAAAAATTAGACTCCTTGACATGATGAGCTAAAGTCACTTTCTGAGACACTGGATATATAACCCACACGGAGGGCTGGGCTGTGGCTATTTCTTTGGTAGCTGCTGCCGGGCCTGCCATCCACTTATTCAGACCGTCTCCTCACTCAGGAAGTGGCATTTTGAGGCATATGTGCCTTTTAGCAATGTGTGAGAATTTGCACTGCTGGTGGCCCAGTTCCCAGATCTCTTTCTTTCCTGTGCTATTGGGCTCAATACAAAAAAAGGAAAAAGAGCCTCCTTGTGACCAATATCTCTACACAAAATACCTTGAGGTCCTGGCCATCTTTCTTCTTTCATCTTTTGAATATTTCTAACCTCCAGTAGCATTTCTTTCTACTCTCTCTATCTCTGCAGTAGGAAGCCATGCCTTTCTTTTCTTTCCTTTTCTCTTCTCTTCTCTTCTCTTCTCTTCTCTTCTCTTCTCTTCTCTTCTCTTCTCTTCTCTTCTCTTCTCTTCTCTTCTCTTCTCTTCTCTTCTTTCCTTTCCTTTCCTTTCCTTTTCTTTTCTTTTTTTTCTCCTTTTCCTTGAGGAAGGCTCAACTGAGTGTTTAGCAATTTAACCTATCTGAGTTCACTTTTTTTCACACCTATAGAGCAAGCAATTCTGCTAGGTATAAAGACTTATTTTACCCTTCCTCTAGTAGTGTCAAACATTTGTACTTCTAATGAATTCTCTAGTTTTATGAGGCTCTTGGTTAGATAAAGCAAATGAACAAATTCTGGGTCTGCAGAAATCAATGACTAGTCAAAGAAATATTATATATCTTCATGTTCTTCCTCTGAATATTTCCACCAAGGGGATGCTTTCCCATTAGGCCACGGATGAATATGATTTATTGTTATCCAGCCTGGCTCTCTTTCAAGGTGTCTCCTCTCTTTTGTGCCTGTTTCCTCAGAGCACAAGCCACACTTCCCCCCTACAATAACTGGGTCACCTTGGAATTCACTCAGTAATTGTATGGTTATATACAATATTCTAACTATCTTTTCCTCTCAAAGTTGCCTGTATTTTCTCTAACTCCTTAATATTTCTAAGTATTTCTCTTACCACTTAGTCCTTACCTTCGAATTATAATTCACCTTGTTTTAGAAATTCTTTAATTAAATCTTTAAGTTTATATCTTTCAAAGTGTTTTCGACCCTTTTGAGATGAAGTTCCTAGCGAGATCTTGCTTTGTTTCTACTGGTGTTTAGTGATTTACCTGGGTGGGAGCCCAGTCACACTTTCTGATCTGGTAGAAACCAAAATAGGTGTCCCTTTTGTAATGCCTTTCTCAAAACTAGTTTCACTGAGGTGTCTTTCCTCTGCTTTCTTCTCCGTCTGGCTTGACCTCCACAATCTTATTTGTCCACTTTCAAATGTGTATGTTTTCTCCTTTAAAATCACAACATTTCTCATGTGGAAAGTCTCTCCTCTTCAAGCTTAATTAGCTTATATTTATTATGTTTTCACTCTTCACTTCTCCTGATATCAAGACCAAAGCATTTTAAAATCAATCACTCCTGAATTTCCTGAGAAATGAGATTCCTAAAGACAGAATGTTCCCAGTGCAGGCTTTAAAAATTGTCTTCTTGCATCTTTGAATTTGCAATGATTTTATTGACATTTTTGTTGTCCTCAATCAAAGTTGAAGGCATACTCTTTATAAATCAATGGTCTCTTATCATATTTTGTATAATTAGATCTATTGATCTACTGTAGATGCAACCACAATCTGGATCTTTGAAATCTAAAACTTTAATCAGAATATTGGAAATAATTCAATCCACTTTCTATTTGAGACCAAGTGAAGGAGATCTGGCTGAAGAGAATATGTATGCTATTAAAAATTAGTGCCCTTAGATAATTTCCTCTCAACCCTTAATGTAGTTAGACGCTACAAGAAGACCAACAAAATGTGGGACTTCTGATTCAGCACGGTGGATCTCACACATTGATTACTCTCTGGACTTCTCAGTGGAAATTTAACTGTCTTTGCAATTATAAATTCTAATATGAGGTAATGGCTGAGAAAAGCAGGGGAAATTGAACCACATTGCAATGAGTTAAATAGTAGTTTAATGATTTTTTTTGCTTGTTTCAAATTCCTAAAGTAGGTCTCAAAGTCTCCTTTTGTTCAATGTAACTTATCTGCTAGATAAAGTCTGTGTCAGTTTAGGTGGGCTCATGTTCAATCATGAGGGACCATCCCATGCGTGAGGTCAGATCAGTGTCAGCTGCAGAGAATACTTTTCATGCTTATTAAGCACAGTGCAGCCCAAAGATAATAAGTCAAAGCCCTATTAAAAACAACATTGAGCCATAACCGGTTTGACTTAGTGGATAGAGCGTTGGCCTGCAGACTCAAGGGTCCCAGGTTCGATCCCGGGCAAGGGCAAGTACCTTGGTTGCGGGCACATCCCCAGCAGGGGGTGTGCAGGAGGCAGCTGATCGATGTTTCTCTCTCATCGATGTTTCTGACTCTCTATCCCTCTCCCTTCCTCTCTGTAAAAAATCAATAAAATATATTTAAAAAACAAAAACAACATTGAACCTCTAAAATCAGTGAATCCCCTATGGATAAGCCACTGTGAAAAGCTGTATTCAAATGCCTCATGACCTTTACCCTCTACGGCCTTCCATTAGTATTATATCAAAAATTTCAATCATGTTTGGTCATCAAATACCAGATCTAATATATTCTCAAAGCTTTATAAGATGCTGGGCTTTTCTGGAACTGATAATAAACATTCCTTTCTATTTTTCACAGATTTGAAATAAGACATAGATCAGAAAAATGAAAGGTAAAATGTTAGGTTAATTATTGATAACACTGAGTGGAGAATAGAACTTTAGTTAATTGGACAAAATGTACTTTCTTATCCTTCACTCTAGAAGTAGGTACTTAGTCATGCGGTTCTAGTGCCTTTGGAGGTCTGCCCTCCTCCCCTGCAGGGCAAGGATCAGACGGTGTAAGCATGCTCCATGGATCCACAGAGGATGCCCGTCTCACAGAGCAGCCGCGCACACAGGAAAGCTGGGAGGCACTGAGTCAACTACACTCATTTCTTTTCTCAAATGCATTAGTCAGATGTATTTCTCCCACACATTTCTATCTGGGGAGTAGAGCAAAAAGTCACTCTTCTTTATGAAGGCAAGAGCGAAGGGAATAAACAACCCCACTGTATTATGTAAATATGGATAAAGGAAATGGTTTCTGCATTCAATTGGTTATTTGTTTTATCTACTTTTTAGCCAGTAATTTTTGAAAATAATTGAAAAAATCTTATTTTCTCCAAAGCATGGAAATGTTTTCTCTTATTTTATTGATGTCAATCAATTCTTGATTATTGTTTAGGTTGGGACTCATTGAGTGAAAAGGTGAGTGACTTTTTGGCAGGCTGACGAGGTCACTGAGCAAGTTAGTGTTTATCTGAGTGAGATTGAGGAGGGAATTTTCTTAATGAGATCAAAGAGATGCGGTTCCAAGTCCTGGCTCTAGTACTTGACTTTGGGCAAATGACAATCTTTCAAGGCTGTTTTATGTTTCAATTCTTTAAAATGAACATAAAAACTTCATAAGATTATTGTTATGATTAAATGAGAAAATATTCAAATTGCATAACTTAGTACCTAACATATTACTCAGGTAAAGTTAGTGCTCTGATTATTAATAATAATCAATATTATTAAAGACACAAAGTTACTTTGTGATCTTATGTATAATGTTAATATTTTTATGCATATAATAATCATAAAAGCATAATTATTGAAACAATAACCTAATTACCTCTCTTTTTAATCTGCACAAGTTATTATTGCTATTAATCACTAACCTGCCCTCTAATGAGTATTTCTTTCTGTATTTCTCTCTCTAGGCAGCTAAATAATAATAGTTCAAATATGTCTTACAATATTTTGCTGTCTATCAACATTATTGCAAAAATATATTTTTAAAAATTTGTCAACATTCATCTGGGCAGCTGTGGAGCCAGGGATATAAATGGTGTTGTGACAGTGTGTGTCTCTGTGTTTCCTTGAGGAGGCAATGATAACTATAGATGAGAGCAGGGCAAGGGGGCGGGGGGGGGGGAAGCACAATTCATTCATGGTAAGGACAAGTGCACTGATTTAAAAGGATAACCAGAGAGTGAAAATCTTAGCACTTCCTAGTCCCCTATGGAAACCAGAGCCAGAAACTTGTCAGGAGTTATTTACTGGACTGCAATTAGGTGGACTACTATTTAGGTAACCTTAGTTTGGGTACATCTACTTGGAGACATGAGGAGAAGGTGAAGTAGGGATTTGAGAGTAGGATGTAAACAGAATTCTTCAAGTATCTTCCAGAAACAGAATTACAAGACCCGATGATCTTTGTTACTGACTGAGGCCCAGCTATCCTTGAGCAAATATTAGTTCCAGAAGATTGTGAGGTGATGACTTCTGTGATTATTTTGAGCCTGAGGTCAAGTCCAAGGTACTGTCCTTAGTAATGAACAGATATACTCCGACTGCTTCAGGCATTGATGTTTGCTACTCAAAACAAAACAAAAACATTAGTCAAAAAATAAAGAAAGGACTCAAGAAATTTCTGTTGTGTCTTCTAGGAACATATCCTTGAAAATATGTGCATTAACAATTAAAAATAAAGATGAATCCAACTATCCTTTAAAAACGTATACTATTTCATATTTTTAAAGTAAAATACAAACATTAATTGAATAAGTATATTTATTGTGAATTTGAGAGATTTCAGAGATGGGAGGATGTAAAGATCGCATTCTTTTTTCCCCCTACTTTTTCACACTATTAAGGAAGCTGTTATCTGCCAATGATAGCTTACAGTGGGAATAACAGTAATCTAACAAAAGTTATACTAGTGTTATTTTTCAAAATAGAAAATGCAGAATGCAAAGCCATTGCATACATGTATAAAAAAAACCCCCCATTATGTACAAGTATTCTGTTTTAAGAGGTTTGAATCCAATTATAATAACCTAGGGTTCTTGCAGAATTTCATCAGAATAATTTGAACCTCTGTCGAAAATCCTTGTAAAGCTAGGCATCAGGATGAAAAACCATGAAATAATTGTATTGTGGTGAGTATTCTCATTGATGCACCCCTTTCTGAGTTGGCCCTTTCACTGAAGATACACACTGCTTTTGCCTATTTGGCAATGTATTTTGGAATGTAAACCATGACAAAGTTTATAGTTCCAAAACTTATCTAATTTTGTTTAAAATTAGATTTCAAATACTCAGATGCAAATGACAAAGCACATTGATAACACTGCCCTTTAACCTTAGCTATTATGCTAAGGAAGTAAGATATTAAAAAAAAAACACACAATTGATTTGGATAGAGAAAAATACATCAGAATTCTAGACTGTTAACCTCTTTCATAAAAATATAAAAGCATTAAAACTATTAAAGCTCTGGTTAGTTTGGCTCAGTAGTTACAGCACCAGCCCTTGGACTGAAGGGCTGTGGGTTTGATTCCAGTTTAGGGAACGTACCTCAGTAGCAGGTTCAATCCCAAGCCTCAGTTGGGGCATGTGTGAGGGGCAACCAATCAATGTGTCTCTCTCACGTCGATGTTTCTCTCTCTCTGTCTCTCCCCCTCCCTTCCACTCTCTCTAAAAATCAAGGGGAAAAATATCCTCAGGTGAGAATTTAAAAAGAAAACCTGTTAAAAATTATATAGGAAAGAAAACTCATAATATGCTAGGTGATCTTAACATGTGACATGTATGTAATATACATTTTAGTCAATGTACTTTTGTTTTGTAGAAGAATGTTTGTGATAGAGACAACTATTTATGATTTGTTTCCTAAGGTTCTGTGTAAATTACCAAAGCCATAATTGAGAAAGTTATCTACAATCCATAGACTTACAAGTAAAATTCTTCCATTGGTTAAGGACAGTGTGATGGCAACCCTAATAATTTATTTCTTGGTTTATTTATGTATGTGATATCAATCAAATGTCTATTTTGAGATAGTTATGAATTCTCTTCATTCATAAGATTGTTCCTATTTTAATTTAAAGGTGACATAGGACAGTGGTACCTGGGAAAGTTTTAGTTAGAAGCTAGGGAATACAGAGATGATTCTGGGTCCACTCCAAAGAGAGTGTGGTCTGCCTTGGGCTGGACCTACAGGCATACTGGGGCCAGTGCAGTTCAGCCTGTCCTCTGTGATTACCCAGAGGACCCTGGAGTAATTCTCACAGTATTGCCAAGGGCAGAATATAAGCCTGTGTCTGATCCCTAATAATCCTGGCACCAAACCCTGAATAATATTTCAAATGTGCCCGTAGGGTGTGGCCAAAGTGAATGTGTTTCAGAATTTCAGTGAAATTAACAGGCATTTGAATTAAGTTGTTGGATTGGAAACATTATAAGTAGTCAAATAAGCTCTCTAGTCTATAGTAGCAATTAAAAAAAAAGTGGCTTTATTGCTGCATTTGTTGTTGTTGTTAATAAATCAAGGACAAGAGAGTCCTGCTTGGGGTCTCAGGATTAAAACATCTATATAGAGCAAAATATGATGGATCAAATATTTTGAAGTGAATCTATCCAACACTAATATTGACAACTATGGGTTCATCAGAGAGTTGACTGCCACTCCCACAGATCATTCTCAGAAAGCTCTCTGACTGTCATCTTAACTTCCTAAGGAACTACCTTACCTCTGCTTCTGAATGCCCAATGTCATAGACTTTCCCTCATGAGGATCCTCTTACAGGAAGACCACAAATATCATGATTTGAGAAACAAAATCTTCAAATCAAATGGGAAGACAACTTGTAGGGAAATCATAATGAAATATGTTTCCTTCAATAATGACTTCTGAAGTGGGCATCTTATAAAGTGGGTATCTAAAAGAGAAATGTTAGCCCGGTTGGAGTGGCTCAGTGGTTGAGCATTGGCCTATGAACCAGGAGGTCACGGTTTGATTCCCAATTGGGGCACATGCCCAGGTTGCGGTTCAATCCCCCATGTGGGGTGTGCAGGAGGCAGCCAATCAATGATTCTATCTCATCATTGATGTTTCTATCTCTCTCTCCCTCCTCCTTCCTCTCTGAAATCAATAAAAATATATTTTAAAAAGATAAAGAAATTTTAATTATAAGTAAAATTATTAGCCACAGTAAAAACAAATTACTTTAAATAACTTTCATTTACTTTGGAATCTGAAGGACAGCCTTAAGGAGCATATAATTTTATATTTATAGGAAGAAGAAAAAAAGCATAAATCATGGAGGCAGTCTTAGTATCCTGTTCAAAGTAATTTTAAAAACATGACCATAAAAGCAAAAAAGCAGCAATATGGCTTATACCTGGAAATGGAGTTCTGTCATAACTCACTGTCACAGATATAGATTATAAGCCAGAGCTGTTTCAATGAGTCACATTTCACTTAGTGAGCATTCTTTAAAAATTTTCTGTAGCAAAAAGCATTAGTAGCAATATGTGTTTTTATTACTCATGAGACAACACATATAATCATGTTTTGTCTATTGTTTTAGCACATTACTATCTTTTTACAAACAAGGGATCATTTTTCATATAAATATTTGTACATATCAGCATATTAGGTATAATGCAACTTTTACAAAAAATGATGATCTTTGAAGACAATATACAGGAGGTAAATATCCTCAATCATTAAAGAAATTCTTTACTTACTAGGACCTTATAAGGAAACTGATGTCTTGATTAATAATGTCAGGCTTAAATGAGAATGGTTTGAAATGCAAAGAAACAACAGTATAATTAATCATATAACCTGGATTAAAATATATAGAAGTTTTATTCTGTGAAAGACATTTAAATCCATACCACAGTAGAGATTAAAATTAATTTTGAAGTGAATTAAAGATTTATTTATAAGATGAAAATTGATGTTTTAAAGGCAATTAAAAGGCAGAATTCAGTGTTTGCCAGGTCATTACGTATATTCTAGGGAAACAATGAAAAACTTTAAAAATGTGTTCCATAAGCAAGTCCTGGAAGACTATGCTGTATCTTTTCTAGTAGCAATGTGCATGTAAGATTTTTAAACATGCTTTAATTAAGTGTATAAAACTACCAAGGACATGATTTTTAAAATCTGATCTTATTCTGAGAGCAGCAGAAAATTGGGGGTTGCAACAAATATCACAACTTCAACAGAACCTCTTTTCTTATATATTTCAATTTCATGTACACCCAGGAGAAATGCATTAATATTGTTTTTTCAAAAGCCATTTTTACATGTGTTTTCTGAATTATTCATACAACAGCTCTCAGGGTAGGAAAATAACTTTGCCACCATTCAAAGAAATGTATGTTGGAAGCAGCAAAGTATCAAATAACAATGAGACTCAGGTGTGATCTAGAAACAAGAACATCAAGAGATGTTAGGCTCTTCAAAGTCTAAATTCAGGATCTCTTGTTTATTTTCTCTGACACCGTAAGGGAACTATTGAACTTCTCTTTTGGAGCTGACATGAAATTTAGATATTATATATGCAAATGTGCCTTCTCAGGCACTCCAAAAAAACAGCAACTGCTGTAATTCCAAACCCATTGCTTCCTAATTGTGTGACCTTGAAAAAGCTGTCATTTCTCAACTCTAAAAGTTGGAAGATAATTTCTACCTTTTATGATGCAGTGAGGTTGGTGTAAGGTAACGTGTGTAACATGCCAGGCACAAAGAGAGTGATATCCTTTCGGTGGTCATCTTTCTGATCCTTCATCTCTTGTCCTATTTCAGACTCATAATCAAGAATTCCTTCCCCTCCAATATACTGCTTCCCTTGTTTTCTTTAATCCCTAAGAAATGAAGCTAAAACTAGAAAATCTGAGTGGTTTAAGCAAGTCTATTATAGAATAAATAATCTTATTGTTACATTATGTTCTCTGAAAGTAAGTTGTGTTAGAACAGAAAATCAAATACTAATTAAGTCAATTGAATTCTAGTTTCCCTGTCTCTGCCTTTAATCTCTATGGGATGTATGCACTTGAACAGGATACATATTTTCATAGGTACGGGAGAATCTGTTTCCTAATCAGTTAAAATGAACTGATTAAATAGATGATCTTTAAGATTTATTCCAATTCTAAATTTTATATTCTCAACAAATCAATCTCCATATTAGTGGACAATATCTATTCTCTTCTATCAGGTGTTAGCATCTCACCTGATAACATTGTCCTCAATTGTGTTAGCTTGCATGATAAAATTCTGATGTTAATGAAACTGCAATTTGATTTTTAACCTTGAGCAGGCCAGGGGTTTTGCTCCATTCCAGAAGCTACCACTGATGTATCCTTTAATGAGACAGACAGACTGATAAAATATGGATGTATCAGCAAAACCTCATTCCCAATTCTGGAAAAACAATTTCAAGTTCACATTCTGCTAATATTATCATCACTTATGTAGAACTGTTGTTCATTAATTCCAAATAACTCACACATTTCTCATCATTGTGCTTTATAATATTTGTAACCTAACTCTAAACGGTGTTCTTTATGAATACATATAACAATAAAATTGCAAGGATATACCATGTACACATAGACATATATAATAACACATTTGTCAATTTTTGGCAATTTAATGAGGAGAGATAAATTGCTTCCTTGACCAATTTCTGTCGACAAACATGATTTGCATTTCAAGCATAATCTGAGGACATACAATTTGGTGGTTGTTAACAATAAAATTTCTCAAGAAAACAGATATTATTTATATTCAGACAAAGATAGAATAATTTTATGTTTTAAAATTATAGAATAGATTTATAGCCTCATTTTAACATAATCTGGTGAGTTTGAATTATGTGTTACTTGATTTGAATCTTTTGAATTTAGAAAGTGCAAAATGTAATGAACTACTTATCTACCTTGCTAAGGTTCCAGTGTCAGGGGGAAAAAAAAATGAAAAAAACAAATACATATATATATATATATATAACAGGTGACCTAATTCTACTATAATAAAGGATTGTTCAGGCAAATAAGTGACCAGGAATAAAAACAAGACATGGTTTGTCATTATATCTGAACGATTACACTAATAATATCATTCATTCATCCCAATAATTAAAAAAAAAATTATCTATTTTTCAGGAAGTTTGCTAAGATAAATGCAAAACCCATTTAAATATGAGGTTCAGCATTGTTTGTAGAAAAAATTCATGTCGCTATTTTTAAAATTACATTTGGAGAGAAAAATGTCAAGATTTTATTTCAATAAATTAGTGCATACAACTATGTAAAGTATACCTAAATAAAAGAGATACCTAAGGTGAAAAGATGCACAGAGAAATGCTGTATTGTGAGAATTTAGAAATGCATCTGATGAAAAAAGAAGAAGATGGTCTATCTCTCTCATGGCTCCACATGAGAGCTAAATTGCCTTATAGTTCTACTAGAGCAGTGATGGTGAACCGTTTGAGCTTGTTGTGTCAGCATTTTGAAAAACCCTAACTGAACTCTGGTGCCGTGTCACATATAGAAATTTTTTGATATTTGCAACCATAGTAAAACAAAAATTTATATTTTTGATATTTATATGCCATTTAACAAAGAAAAATCAACCAAAAAAATGAGTTCGCGTGTCACCTCTGATACGCGTGTTATAGGTTCGCCATCACTGTACTAGAGGCCCAGTGCACAAAATTGATGCACTTGGGGGTTCCCTCAGCCCAACCTGTGCCCTCTCACAGTCCGGAAGCACTCAGAGGATGTCTGACCTACAGCTTAGGAACACTCACTGCAGGGAGCAGGCCTAACCCTCCAGTTAGACATCCTTAGCTCTGCCGCAGAGGCAGAAGAGGCTCCCGCCACCACCGCTGTGCTTGCCAGCCGTGGGCCCAGCTTCTGGCTGAGCGGTGGTCCTCCTGTGGGAGCGCACTGACCAGCACGGGGCAGCTCCTGCATTGAGCGTCTGCCCCTGGTGGTCAGTGAGCATCCTAGCGACCAGTCATTCTGCTGTATGGTCGATTTGCATATTACCCTTTTATTATATAGGACTAGAAGTCCGGTGCACAAAAATTTGTGCACTCGGGGGGAAGGGGGGGTCCCTCTGCCTGGCCTGTGCCCTCTCACAGTCTGGGACCCCTCGGGAGATAATGACCTACTGGCTTAGGCCTGCTCCCGGGTGGCAGAGGGCAGGCCCAATCCCTAGGGGCAGCCCCTGGTCGGGCTCAGAGCAGGGCTGATTGGGGAGTTGGGACATCGCCCCCTGTCATGCACAGAGCAGGGCGGATTGGGAGGTTGCGATGCCACCCTCAGTCACGCTCAGGGTAGGGCCGATTGGGGGGTTGGGGCACCACCCCCTGTCACACTCAAGGCAGGGTCGATGGGGAAGTTGCGGCACCACCCCCTGTCACGCACAGAGCAGGGCCCATCAGGGGGTTGAGGAGCTCCCCCTTGTCACTCACAGAGTAGGGCCGATAGGGGAGTTGGGGCACCGCCCCCTGTCACACACAGAGCAGGGTGGATCAGGGGGTTGGGGAGCCGCTCTCTATCACCCACAGAGCAGGGCCGATCAGGGGGTTGGGGCGCCACCACTCTCACACGCAGGGCAGGGCCGATGGGGAGGTTATGGCTCTACCCTGTCACACACAGAGCAGGGACCGTGGGGGGGGGGAGGTGTTGGGGCGCCGCTCCATGTCACACACAGAGCCGCAGGGCGATCAGGGGGTTGGGGAGCTCCCCCGTATCAGGCACAGAGCAGGGCTGATCAGGAGGTTGTGGCCCCGCCCCCTTTCACACACAGAGCCGCAGGGCGATCAGGGGGTTTGGGCGCTGCCCTCTGTCATGCTGATCCTGGTGCCGGGAGGCCTCTAGGCTCCGATGATCCCGGTGCTGGGAGGCCTCGCGGCTGTGCTGATCCCGGTGCTGGGAGGCATATTACCCTTTTACTATATAGGATAGAGGCCTGGTGCATGGGTGGGGCTGGCTGGTTTGCCCTGAAGGGTGTCCTGGATCAGGGTGGGGGTCCTCACTAGGGTGCCTGGCCAGCCTGAGTGAGGGGATGATGGCTGTTTTCAGCTGGTCACACACCCTTCAGGTTGGGGGTCCCAACTGGGGTGCCTGGCCAGCCTGGGTGAGGGGATGATGGCTGTTTGCAGCTGGTCACACACCCTTCAGGGTGGGGTTCCCCACTAAGGTGCCTGGCCAGTCTGGGTGAGGGGCTGAGGGCTGAAGCTCCCAACTACTCCTTTTTCCTTTTTTTTTTTTTTATTCTGGGCCAACTTTAGCTCTGGCTCCAACTCTGAGGCCTCTGCTGCTGAAAGCAGGTATCTGGTTTGTTTGTGTTCTATAATCGAAACAATGTATAACTCCAGCTCTGAGATCCCGGCTCGCTGAAAGCAGGTTTCTGGGGTTTTGTTTAGCTTCTATATTTGTTACAATGTTTCAAACTGCAGGCTCAGAGGCCGGCAAGGCAAGCGGGGAACGTTGGAGTCCTCCATCACTGAAGCAAGCAAGCCTCATGTTAGCTTCCAGCTGACTGGCTGCCGGCCGCCATCTTGGCTGGCAGTTAATTTGCATATCACCCTGATTAGCCAATGGGAAGGGTAGTAGTCGTACGCTAATTACCATGTTTCTCTTTTATTAGATAGGATAGAACCTAGGTAGCTTAGCCTTCTTGAGAGAATCCCAGATGTTTTTGTCTGGTTTCGTTAGAACAGACTGTAAAAACCTCTTTTTCATGTGAAGTGTGGGAGAGAACTAAAATTTGGATTACAAAGCAAACATTAAACTGATATTTTCATATGTATTAACTCACACTTAATAATAACTTCATGTGGATAGGTATTTATGGTCTCCCCCTCCCCCTTTTTTTAAATATGAGGAAACAGAGGCTCATCTCTATTCAATGCACTACATCGCAGCTAAATTCAAATTCTAAGTTTCCTGGATTTAAAGCACCTGGAATCTTTTCATTCTACTGACTTCCTTTGTTTAGCAAGAGTGATAAGAGACAAATACATCAAAAAATCCATTAAATATTTGTGTTGCATTTCCTAACAGAGATGTATAAGCAAAATACCTCCATTGCAATGATATTAAATTCTAAAAATATTCAGGATAAGATCATATATTATTTTTAAAAAGATGTTAAGTTTTCATTAGATAGAAAATAAAAGTCAAAGAAATCATCAAATTCATATCTGTGTACTCTTAGTTGAAATATTATCAAAGCATGCCATCAAATGTAAATAAGAGACTAAAGGAATAATAAAATGTATTTTAAATGATTTAATAGAGAAATTGGTATTTGATAAACTACAAAAATATGTTGTTAAGAGACTGCACTGTGTTGAAAAAATTAAATGAGAATAAAGTAACACAGCCAGCTTTTCACACAAAAACACCCATAAATTATTCTACTAGTAGTTTGTATGGTGCATAAATAGATTCATAAATTTCCAATGGATTAAATAACATTTTGTGCCTATCAGGGCTTCTGTTGTTTGCATAACTAGAGAAAACAAAATATGTTGGGCCAATTAAAAAAACAAGTTAAGGGGTCAATGGGAGAAAAAAGGGGATATATATAATACATTCAACACTAAAGAATTAAAAAAATATATAAATAAGAAAAAAATAGGCTAAAAAACTAGTTAAAATAATCTAATTGAATATAAACCTAAACTGATTATTATTAGAATTGTGCATCCCCTATATCTTTTCTCTCTTTCATTTTTATTGGCTGCTTTCTCAGGGGAGAATGCTCATATTATTAACTTTTGAAAATTCAACAAAACAGAGTTTGGAGCACTTCTTTCTTATATTTTAGCACAATTTTATGTAGATAGATTCACATTATTATCTAAATGCAGCAAAATTCAATTACAAATCATTCCAGCAATTTGCTTAAAATCAGTTATATTAAAGTTGAATAAATCACTCATTCTTGTTATGATATAAATACAATTATATATAAAATATATACTATATATATGAAATATGTATAAGGATAACAGGTATTGTATATAGTATATGTTCAATAAATGTATATTTGTTTAAATAATGAATGAATAAATGTAAAGCAGCAGAACGGATAATGCTAACCATACTAAAGAAAGGAAAATTTGTGTATGTTTTATTCTCCTTTGCTTTATCAAAATATAAAAACTTCTAAGGCAGTTTCCAAGGCTAGTATATCTCAAAAATATACCTTATTAACATGACTATAAAATCAAACTATTGACCACTTTTCAAATAGAAAGGATAAAATCCTATGCACAGAAAGTTAATTAAATGTAAAATGTTCTTATGTGCCACTCTGTTAAAAATCTAATGTTTAGTCAAGAATTACATATCTGGCCCTGACCGGTTTGGCTCAGTGGATAGACGTCGGCCTGCGGACTCAAGGGTCCCGGGTTCGATTCCGGTCAAGGGCATGTACCTTGGTTGCGGGCTCATCCCCAGTGGGGAGTGTGCAGGAGGCAGCTGATCGATGTTTCTCTCTCATCGATGTTTCTAACTCTCTATCCCTCTCCCTTCCTCTCTGTAAAAAATCAATAAAATATATTTTTTAAAAAAAAGAATTACATATCTGGCTGTACCTGGTTTGGCTCAGTGAATAGTGTTGGCCTGCAGACTGAAGGGTCCTGAGTTCGATTCTAGAGCATATGCCCAGGTTGCATGCTCTACCCCAGTGGGGGGCATGCAGGAGGCAGCCGATCAATGATACTCTCTCATCATTGATGTTTCTATCTCTCTCCCTCTCTTTTCCTCTCTTAAATCAATAAAAAAATATATATTAAAAAAGAATTACATATATACAGATATAATTACATTAAATTATATAAATGGATCTCATTAACTTAATACATATATATAGTGATAAAAAAATGGAAGTTTCTCCTAGAATTTTTATTGTCTGAATATGTAATCTATCAAATTGAGAAGGCAATAATAATAACTGATAGCATATAATTCTTTAAAGGCTAGTATCTATTAAAAATATATAAATATAAAATACAGTTACTTTGGGAATTCTTAATCACTAGAGTGTCTGCTTACTTTGCAATAAGATGTCATATACTCATGAATTTGTAATCCAAATTGGTATTTCAGTATACAAAAATTGACACTTTCATAAATAATTTAGTTTTTCTAGTCTTATAGATATATTCATTTGCACAATATGGAATATAAATGTATTTCCTGGCACTATCATTTAATGTTAGATTTTCTACTTTGATTCCCAGAAGAGGATAATTTTTATAGTATTCTTGACTTATTTATAAGATAATAATTTTGTTGATAAATCATTGTCCTAAGTGCATCACTATATTTAAGAAGAGATCTCTAAAACAATACAAATATATATATATTTCTAATTTATAATTTATGAAAAATAACTTTTTCTTATATTTGAGTTTTTTCTCTGGGATTTCATAAGATCAGGGCTTTTTAATGCACCTAGCAGGAAAATCCCATTTCACATCCCTTTATTACTATAAATGGTTTGTGTTATGAATTACACACAAGTCATAATCCAAACTCCTAGTAACCATTGAGGTTGCTAGAAGATATGGCAAATTAGCTAATGGAACAAATAATAATCTTGGGAGAGAAGGAAAAGTCTAAGTTATAGTTCCCTTAAGCATGATGTGTAGATCCTTGTATTAGTTTATCTATTGGCATAATAAATACTCTGTGTGTGTTGGGGGGTGGGGGGAGGGGTAAACAAACCAAAACTCAGTGGCTTAAAGCAATAAGCGTTTATTTAGCTTCAGAGTTTGCAAGTTGGAAATTTAGGCTGATTCAACTGAGTAGTTTTTTCTGGCATCACTGAACTCGTCCACACAAAGACAGTTGGCTGTCTCATACAGTTTGGAGGTGATTGAGACATATATTCTTTATCCTTTAGTAGGCTAACTGGGCATGTTCTCCTGGAGAAAGTGGAGGCAGAGGTACAAAAGCAAAATCCCAAAATTCAAGCATGTTTAAGACTGTTTGAACTATAATCCCCAGCATTCCATTGAACTTAAACACACCTCATGATAAAGCCCAAAATCACAATAGAAGAGCAATACATAAGCTACATAAGAGTATGGAACCAAGGACTCGTAAAGAATTTGTTCTGCTGCTCCAACCAGGTGTCACAGTTAGTTGGAGTAATGTCCTGTACATAAAATGGTTGTGGGTTTGGTTCTCGGTCAGGGCACACATAAAGGTTGTGGGTTCAGTCCCTGGTCAGGCACGTAAGAGAGGTAACCCACCTCTCTCCTTCTCTCTCTCTCTCTCTCTCTCTCTCTCTCTCTCTCTCTCTCTCTTTCTCTCTCTCTCTCCCCCCCCCCCAAAAAAAAAAATCAATAAACACATCCTCACGTGAGGAATTTTTAAAAAGAATTGTTTCTGCTAATGCAATCACTGTATCACAGTCTTTGGAGATTTTAGTTGGGTAATCCTAATATATAAAAACCCAGGGTCCGTAATATCCAAAATTACCAAAGGCTCGATTGACCAGAAATCAGTCCTGCAGTCAGACTGACACTGCTGCAAGCACCGCGAACCGGCACTGACTGCCGAGGGGGCTGCGGATCAGGCCCGAAGAGAGGCCTGGAGAGAGAAGCAGGGTCTGATCTGTAGCCTCCATGGCAGCTGTTGATCAGCCCTTGCCTCTCTCTTTCTCTTGGGGCCTGGCCAGCAGCTGCACCTCTCTTTCTCTCGAGCCTCCGCTGGGGCTGCTGATCAGCCCTGCCTCTCTGATCAGGCCTGGTGATAGGCTTGGAGACGCTGACTGGCATAGAAACCAACCAATCAGAACCAAATCTGGGTGAAGTGTGAGGAGCCAATGGCTGCTTACGAGGCAGAGCTTTTGACTCTGATTGGCATCGAAACCGACCAATCAGAACCTAATCTGGTTGAACTGCGAAGGCAGAACCTAAGGTGGGGGCTGAGGAGGGGTTTTAAAGGAAACAGCTGTTTGGTGTAAGGTATAAGAAAGCGGTTCAATTTTAAATGACTGATTTGGCAGTATAGTGCATATGGCTGGCAATCAGTCCAGATATAGGGATTATGTATTTTTGTCTGCCAAGAGCATCTCCTCCTGCTGAAAAAGGCTCCCCATTTAAGCAATCCTATCCTATATGATCTATCTATATTACTAAAAGGGTAATATGCTAATTAGACTGGTCAACTGGCCATCTTCTGAATGTCCGACTTCCTTCTGGACAAAAAGCCATGGTAGTGGGGGCCGAGACAGAGGCTGTTAGGGGTGATCAGGCCAGCAAGTGAGGGCAGTTGGGAGCAACCAGGTTGGCAGGGGAGGGAAGTTGGGGGCGAAATCAGGCCGGCAGGAGAGGGCCATTGGGGGTTAGATCAGGCTGGGGGGGAGGCAGTTGGGTACGAGATCAGGACGACAAGGGAGGGCAGTTAGGGATGGTCAGGCAGGCAGAGGAAGTTGGGAGCGAGATGAGGCCGGCAAAGGAGGGCAGTTAGGGGCGATCAGGTAGGCAGGCAGGCAGGTGAGCGGTTAGGAGCCAGTGGTCCCTGATTGCGAGAGGGCTGTCCGACTGCCTGCTTAGGCCCAATCCCTTAGGCCCGATCCCACAGGGATCAGGGGTCAGACATCCCCCAAGGGGTCCCGAATTGGAGAAGGTGCAGGCTGGGCTGAGGGAACGCCCCCCCCCCCCCCCGCATGCACAAATTTTGTGCACCGGGCCTCTAGTCTATATATATAAAACCCTAATATGAAAATAGACCGAACGGCAGAACAACCAGTCTCTATGAGGTGCGCTGACCTCCAGGGGGTGCGCAAGGAAAATGGTGGGCATTGGCAGCAGGTGGCAGAGCATGGAACATGGTGGGCATCTGCCACAGTGGGATGGTGGAGCAGGTGAGCAGGGGCATCAGGCCAAGTTGGGGCACCAGTCACTGTCAACGGGGCAAGCCTCTGGTGGTTACTGAAAATTCTTTGCTCCCGCGTGCCATGGTCCCACCTGGCGCTCACACCTGCTGCCAGCATTGGCCCCGCTCACACTCGCTGCCAGCACCAGGCCCGCTCACACCCACTGCCGGCGCCTGGCACGGTCCCAATAGCTTGGACCCATTAGCAGGTACGAGTGGTGGCTACCAGCCCTGATCGCCCTTGAGGGCTTCTCCACCTCCCCCTGCTCCTGAGGGGCAATCAGGGCAGCAGCTGCCACTCGCACCCACTGACAGCACCAGCCCCACTCACACCCACTGCTGGCACCAGCCCAAATCGGTCCATGCCATCAGCAGGTGCGAGTGGGGCCGGTGCCGTTAGTGGGTGCAAATATTGGTGGCTGCAGGAGCAGGGCTGCCAGCAGACAGGGGATGAGGTGCCACAGTGGGAGAGGCTTGGCTGGAGCATGGAGGATGGGCCGAGACCTGCCCCTGTGCCCACCACAGCCTTGTGACCCACAGTTCCTTTAGAGGTGCACGAATTTGTGCTCTGGGCCCCTAGTCTACACTAATAAAAGAGAAAAATGGTAATTGGCGTACGGCGATACCCCTTTCATTGGCTAATCAGGGCTATATGCAAATTAACTGCCAACTAAGATTGGCAGTTAACTGCCAACAAGA